>NC_142609.1:33055371-33224085 GCF_041222555.1 Hakea prostrata
TTCAAAACATCAAATACAAAGTAATTGACAATAAAAGGAAAGTACAACTCAGTGCCAAGAGAAGTGCCTTAGTTTTTCGTTTCGAGGTTCCTAAAATGGAAAATTTCACAAGTTTTGATGAAATTTTATTCTATACTTATACCAATGGAAAGATCTTGGTCATAAAATCTTTGTATTTCCTAAGAATGGACACATCATTTGACCACCCTCTCGAGTCCAAATCAGCTCCCACATAGGGGAGAACAATATACTCCCTCATAGTTTTGAACTACATAGTAAGGATTGGGCCTACATGAGGCCCATTGAGATTTTAATCTCTGGTTAATTTTAATATTTACAAGTGACACCAACCCCTTATTTTGTAGTTCAAAACCAACCCTCTCTAGCTGAGCGCAACCACCCTGCAGCTTGGCAGCATCTTTTCACTTCTAAACTTTAACCCCAAACAGGAGAAGAGAAGAAGAAGAAAAAAGCGAAAGAAAAAAGCGAAAGAAAAAAGCGAAAGAAAAAAAAAAAAAAGGAAAAAAAAAAAAAAAAAGGAAAAGTAAAAGAAAAAAAAAAGAAAAAAGAGAAAAGAGAAGAAAAGTCTCTAAAGGCTCTTGCCAAATAAGAAACGTTAGAAGGAAGAAATACCAACAATTGAGTAATCGATCACAGCTTTTGGCTTCTTTCAGTTCCATTACCATTTATTTTGGGCAAGTTCAAGAACGCAACTCGGAAGAGAACGAAGGAAGAGAGAAGGTCGTAGGGGTTTCTTGCTTCACAAGAAGGCACTTACATCTTTCTTTCACTCAATCTTTATATCGTTTCAGTTTCTTGTCGGCATCAGGAATCCTAGTTTTCCACTATTAACCTTTCTCTCTTAAATTAACAAGCACATCTCCCAATTTCTCAACTTTGATTTTGACAACTGAGATATTTTTTCAACCTATCTGGTTATCTGCAACCAATCTAGGGCTTCCATCTGTTATTTCAGTCTCGGTAGGCTAGATTGATTTGCCCCCTTTCCCCAACAACTTTGTTTTTCTTTCTCTTTATGAGCATCTGAATCATTCTGGTTGATGATCGGTGTGTTATGTTTTTTCGATGCTTGAAATTTGCAGATAGCAGCAAACGAACTCTCGCTATGGCCAGAAGCTCCTTCAAGCTCGAACATCCTCTGGGTTTGTCTTTTCGTCCTTTCTTCTGTCCTTTTTATTTTTGTTTAGGGGTTGAATTCTCACTGTTATTAGGAACTCTTAATTCTTGTTAGCTTTTTTTTTCTTTTCTTTTTTTTCTTTTTCTGGTGGATGTGGTAATGTGATGTTTCTTTTGAAGATCTCAAAATTTATGTCTTTAATCCGTTTATTTTGTATTTGGAATTATGCTGTTTTCCTTTGTTTCCTTGTTGAATTATTATTATTATCTATTTACGAAATATAAGTGGTGGGTTATTGGTAAATTATGAATTCGCGGTGCAGAAGAGTTGTCTATAATTAAGAATTCTCAGCACAAGAATTTAATGATGGATTATTTCTTAATAATATCGAAAGGAGACATCTTTGGCTTGTGATATTCTCTTACCTTGGCTACGGAAGATGCATTTTTTACTGCACTCCACATACATTTAACATATCTTGTACTATCTGGATTTTCTTGGTGTCATGTGGTTCATTTTTCTTTTGGGTTTTTAATAGCTTGATAGTCTCTGAAGTACTATCATTCCCTTAGTTTTGATAACTGTTCTATCCTCTTTCTGATTGAGAAATTTTCATCTTTTGGTTTTGAAGAATTGTTTTGTGAAGTCAACTACTCTACCTCATTTTACCCAAAGAGAAAACTACTCTTCTTATCCACTAAGTTTTGAAATAACAAAACATCTTTAATGGTGATTGTTTTGATCATAGCGTGGCTTTTGTTTCTATGTATCATTACAACGGTGGCTTCCTGTTTAATATTTATTTCGTTCTTTTATTTTTAATAAAAATTAGAGTTTCCAGTTTTTAAAGTATTGTTTTTCATATTTGATTTGATGAACGTATCAATACATTAATTGCTCAAAATACACTGGATACCAGCTTTTTGCATCATGTTCTTCTTGTTTGTATCTAAATTTTGTTTTTCCTTGCCATCAGAACGGAGGCAAGCTGAAGCTGCTCGTATCAGGGAGAAATATCCAGACAGAATTCCAGTATGAAGTTCTTGGTTCTCTTCCTATGGTTAAAAAAAAAAATTAGATTGTTACATTGTTATATATTCTCTTTTCTTTCAACTTGATTTTCTGAACTTTCATTTATCTGTGTAGGTAATTGTGGAGAAGGCCGAAAAAAGTGACATTCCAGATATTGACAAGAAGAAGTTAGTCACACTTGTAATCTTATTATAAACTCTAATTCACATTAGATTGATTATTTGCATGTGAAAGAATTTGTTTTCACATATTTTCTAATGAGAACCTGCTTTTTGTTTCGTTTCTTATTTCTCTAATTCAAAGCCCTTTTTTCTTTTTCTTTTGTGTGTGTGTATTTAATTTGGCATGGGTTCAAACCTAGGAGAAGCCTCTCTCCTATGAAGCAGGGGATTGTAGGCCATTTGTCCCTCCCAGACCCTGCAGTGTGTGTATGTATTTAATTTGACGTGGGTTCAAACCTAGGAGAAGCCTCTCCTGTAAAGCAGGGGATTGTAGGCCATTTGCCCCCTCCGAGACCCTGCAGTTGGAGTCTCTTGAACTGGATACTCTTTTTGCCTTTTTTGCAAACTCTAGAAATTCCATATCATTTATGCTGTCTATAATGATTTTCCAACATCTTAACGTTGTCATTCTGTGTTCATTGAATTGTCTTCTAGAGAAATCATATAATCCCCTCTCTAAACTAGTTATAGTATGTTCAAGTACAGGATTCAATAGCACCACTAGAAGTGCACATTAATTATGTTGGTTATTTTCCACCTATAAATGCCCCTGTATAGAGAAGTGATATAATCCAGATTGAAGGAACTAGAAGAGCTAGGGGTAGACCTAAGATAACCTTAAGAGAAGTGGTGAGAAAGGATATGTATAGTTTAGGCATTGTATCTAGCATGGCCTCGAACAGAACTGATTGGAAGGCAAGAATCCATGTAGCCAACCCCATTTAGTTGAGACAAGGCTTATTGTTGTTGTATGTTCCACCTACTTTGAAGTCATTGTCTATGCTTGAATTATCTGCCAGAAATCATACAATAAGACATAATTCTCCTCCTCTTTGTGGAAGATGTGTTTTAATATCTTAGAGAGAATGTAGAACACTAGGGACAGAATGAAAATACTTACAGTTAAATTGGGATATTGAGTGAAGAATTTTCTTCTTTCCACCAGTATGAAAATGCTTACAGTTAAAATTGGGATATTGACGAAGAAATTTCTTCTTTCCACCAGTATAACCGTTTTTCTTTGTTTTCTCAGCAAGTTTTTGTTCAAGGTCCTCTGTGACATGGGTTTGATGAGAGGCTAGAGCTTTCATTAAATAGTCTTCGGTTTTTATTTCCACTAATTTTTATGTTGTCTTTGGGCTGCCATTGATATCTGGGACTAAAATTGCAGTTTTCCTTTAAGTTTGTCCCCTCTATTCTAACCAATTCCTTGTCTTGTATGATGGGGAAATTTCTCACTTCTGCTTTCATACTCTGTTGTCGGTCTTCGTTTTGTTCTGTTACTACCAAGGTTCAGGCAATTTGAATCCGGGTTGTAATCTTCTTGGCAGTTGCGATCTTGATTTGTTAGAATCTACCTGGATCGGCTATTTTTGTCTCAGCAGATCCACTTTATTGGATAGCATAGGAATAGGTCAATGTGATGACTAGAAAATCTTACAATCTATCTCTTCTGCAACAATGCTCTTGAGTTCAGGTATTAGTTGGGGCTTGAATACAAGAGTAGCGCTCGTCTCCATTAATGGAGTGATTCTGCTCGAATATTGTTAGTTCTCTACCTGCTGAACCCTGACACTGGCAGCAGTGGTGCATGAACCTTTTGAAAGTAACACAGCAAAGATAGAGTGAAAACCATGATTCTGAGACTTCTCATTTGTATAATTTTCCATATGTTTCCTTGTGCTCTCCAACAGTATGCTCTGCTGTTTCATCATGCACTTTGATTTCCTATATGCAGAAGTGCTGTGTGTGTCAGAGTCTTCTGCACAAGAAGGAAACTTGGGGAATGGCTTGACTCTAGGTTGCACTGGTAGCACGCATTGTGAAGCCATTGCTGTAAACTCTCTTCGATGGTGGCAATTCCAAAGGGCGTTGCTGTAATGAAAGCAAAATGGCTGTTAGTCACTAGCATTTGGCAGATTGCCAATTCCTTGGTACTCTTATGGTGAACAACGCTGTTATTTAGAGGGTTATAGAAAATCTCTTTATGAATTAGATTGATGTTGTGATTAGTAGAATCAAACACCTTAGATTTCCTATGGATCAATATTCTGTGAGGAAAGATTTAAGTAGGGTTGTATTGAGGAATCTGAAGTGGGTTTTGAGGAGAATTAAAACAGTGACTTGAGAGGGGAAGATCAGTAGGATAACATAGTCATGGTGGTGATTCTAATGCACCATTGGAGTTTTACAGCAGAGAGATACTTTTAGGGTATTTATACTAGATTGGCCTAATCGGGGGCAGATGTTGATGCATTTAAAGAGGTCGAAATCAGGATCGAGCTTGGCTGGTCCTGATTTGAATTGGCCAGTTCCATCAATTTTATAATGCACTTATTCTGCTGATCCTGATTGAGTGGGCAGATGTCATAGAACTTGGTTTTTCACCTGCCAACTAAAAGAAATGTCAAAAGGGGACATCCAGCACTTTTACTGCCTGGGAGGGTTGAGTTTGTCATTGGTCCACACCTTTTTCATATTTGCACTGTGACTGCCCTCAACTCGAACCCCAGGCATTCTCCCTGGCAGCCTGAAGCCTCTACCATTTCTCTAAGCAATGTTCCCCGACTGGAAAGAAATGGGCATTAGAGATCATAAAGAAGGATGCGGATGTTCATTTAAAATTCTGGACTTAAAAAAAAGAAAAAGGGGGGGGGGGATCTAATATAATGATATCCTCTTCTTTTGGAATTTTTTTTTTCTGTTTTGTTTTGTTTTCCTTTTTGTTTACTTTTTTTTTTTTTGGGGGGGGGGGGGGTTAGTGGGGAAGGCAAGTTGTTTTGTTTGTCGTGCATTAGTGGTGCACTGAAAATCGATTATACAATTTCCCAGCAGCAATTTTGCCTAGAATTCATGTTACCTTAGAGAGTTGCTTTTAGCATTATTCTCATTAGCGACGTGTGATTGGTTGACATGATGTTTAGGAAACAGATGTCTAGTTGCTGTCAGTATGCATAACTTTTTTATTGGTCTTCTATTTGATTTGAGATTGGAATTTCGACAAATTTGACATAGCTTGAGTGTGAATATTGTGAATGGGGCTGCTATACTGAACCCCTCTCTTCCAGAAGTATGAAGTGAAAAAACATATTCTGCTGCTACAGTTATATGAGAATAAGCTATCTGGCATTAGAATCTGCTGTTTGGGTTTGTTTGGTTTTTGAAATAGATCCAATGGTGATGTTAACATCTTTACCTTTTTTTTTTTTTGGTTCAAATGTTAATATCTTTACCTCACAACTAAGGTATTTCTTGAATTCATGAAATACGAAGATCCTCGGTTTCCCAATCATGAGAACTAAGTCTTTCTGTACTTCAGCATGTGGACATGGTTATGTGTGGATGGCAATGTAATCTTGAACTTGACGTTTTCTCTGCATCTCATCCATTTTTGCTGAGTTCTTGTGCTTATATGTCCTGATTGCAGATATTTGGTTCCTGCTGATTTGACTGTTGGGCAGTTTGTTTATGTGGTTCGGAAGAGGATAAAGCTTAGTGCAGAGAAGGCCATATTCATCTTTGTCAAAAACATTTTACCACCCACGGGTGAGTATTCTGTGTGCGCGTGTGTGTGCATGTCTTTTTTAGATGAGCTGAACCTGGCACAGCTTACCAGTCAACTCTTTTGGTGATTGGTATCTGTTCTGCCAGTTAGTGAAAGCTGTTTTTATAATAGTTAGCTCTGGTAGATGCATGTCTTTTGCAACTCAACGGCACAGCTCAAAATCACTCCGAGGAACCATCCTTAAAATTGAGAAAGAAAAGATTGATGGTTTTTACATTCCACACATTACCCGTCTTCTTTTTGGTATGGTTGATTTCTACTGCTATTCATGTTTAGTGTGGTAAACACACTACATGGGTGGCTGAAATCGTTTTAAGTGTGCTGTTTATACCTCACCAAAGTTACTCAGAGCGAACAATTTTCTGGCTTTAAGATTGATTGTCACCATTGTATCAATATGAACTGTGTATGCATTTCGTTTTTCCCAAAAATTCTGCAACAATAGTGTCTTAAATCTTCCTCAAAATTAACTAATTATGCCCTCTCTTTTGTTATTGTAGCTGCTATGATGTCTGCCATCTATGAGGAAAACAAGGACGAAGATGGTTTTCTCTACATGACCTACAGTGGGGAGAACACATTTGGGTAGAAGACTTACGATTTCTGTGTGGAGTTATGGTCAAATCTGTAAATAAGACTCTTGATGAACCAAGGAAAAGGAACACAGAAGGGGAGGAAAAAAACAAAGATGTAAATTCCTAACAGCCCTGCTCTGCTCCGCTCCCCGGTTTGATGTTCCTTTCAGAAATACTTGTTGGGGATTTTACTTTTTCTTTTCTCTATGCTTATGTGGCTATTTGGATGTTTATATTTAACGAATGATGGGTGGTTGGTTCTCTGGTCACTACAGCTTCATACGGGTATGGTGCATTTTCTGTCCTTTGGAAATTTGGGCTACAGCGGCTTAGCCAATTTGAAAAGAAAGGCATTTCAACAAATATATTTTCTTTATAGAAAATGAAAATGCAGTTTCCCCACAAAATCGTTTCTCGTGTGTTGTAATTCATTCTTGGGTTTAAACCATTGAAAGTTGTTATTTTAATCTCAGCCATTTGTTTAGCATCATTTGCATGTTTTCTTGTGGTAATGCACTGCTCTGCTCTATAGAGGATTTTAATCTAAAGAACACTTTTGGAAGGAAAAAAAAAAAATTGCATAGCGAGTGGGTAGCTATGTCTTTCGTGAGTTCTGCGTTTTCTTACCTGTTTCTTGTTTACCTCCTGTGTCCATCGTGGGTACCCAACTAAGCTCTTAATAGCAGAATGAGGATTTATTATAAAAGAGTAAAAATAGCAGAACATGGATGCAGAGGAGTCTGGATCGGCTACCTGTCGGGTGAGCACTCGATGGCTTTACCACCATAAATACAGGAGGACGCAAGGGTTGGGTGATGGGATTTTTTTTTACTTTTATTATTTTTACCTATGGGTCGCACAAGATTTGTGGTGGTAAAGCTGACGGGGAGCATAGAGTGCTCCACAATACACAATATCTAAAAAACAAAAATAAAAGTGATGATAATATCTGTCGTGCAAAAGTGATGAAAGCCATTAGACATGTATCTGTCGTACTCCACAATATTTAATTAAGCTTTGTCAAACTTTAATTAAATAAATAAAAATAATGTAGAGATAAATTGGATTTTCTAAAATCATGATACTTGAGCAATTTTTGCCTATAAAAGTGATGATTTTGATGGCCTCACAAATACTACACATCTAGATGCTACAAACTCTTTTGAAGATAATAGTTGAAGATTTTGGTTATGTTAGTAGAATTCAGATAAAAATAAAATTAATATTATATTAGTTTGTAATTCTTTTCTCTTCAAATCTCATATCATATGTTAGTTTATCTTAAATTTAATTTTTTTCATTTATAATTTTTTTTTATTGACTATCTGTTTATCTTTTAATATATATTGTTTCATTTTGATGAAGAATGTGAATATTCTCTTATATGCTGTGATGTATATTATATTGAGAGAAAAATATACATATTTCTCTTATTTGATGATGCGGAAGCCAATGTTCATATAAAAATCGGTAGTACAACATTGATTGGAAGCTCCGGAAGAGCTAACCTATTATTATCTGGGAGATAAAATTGGCTATGAATAATTCATTATTTTGTAGTAAGTCTCAAAGAAACTTATTAAGTTTCGAAGCTATTTGTCAAAATGATTATCAGATTGAGACTACAAATAATGGTAAAAGTGAATATTTATACAAAGGTATTAGATATTTTCTCTCAATTTGTACTACACGAATATCGCATGGTTGAAACACATGCTTGGGTAAATCAAATGAATATTGTTGATTCCAATAATTTTATTATTTGGCATGACCGGTTGAACCATCCCGGATCAAGTATGATGCGAAAAATTATTGAAAATTCAATTGCAATCCATTGAAGAACTAGAAGATTCTTCAATTAAATGAATTTTCTTGTGTTGCTTGTTCTCAAGAGAAATTTATTATTGGATATTCACCAGTTAAAGTTGGGATTGAACATTCTACGTCTTTGAAACGTATACAGGGTGAAATATATGGGCGCATTCACCCAACATGTGGACCATTCATATAATATACGATTTGAGTAGATGCATCTATAAAATGGTCGTATCTATAAAATGGTCAAATGTATGTTCATTATGAATTCGCAATTTGGTACTTGCGAGATTGTAGCTCAAATTAGATTAAGAGCACAATTTATTAATTATAAAATAAAGACAGTTTGTCTTAATAATGTTGATGAATTTACATCTCAGACTTTATGATTATTGTACAACAACTGAGATCACAGTTGAATAGTCTGTTGCTCATGTTTATATCTAAAATGGTTTGGCAAAATTATTTATTAAATGTCTCCAATTAATAGTTAAATCATTGTTTATGAGAACAAATCATCATTTGTATGCATCAGGCCAAAAGGTTGTCAAAAATTCTCCCTTTTACAATTGGCTTATGGTCAGAAGTCAAATATTTTCATCTTAAAATTTTTGGATGTGTGGCTTATGTTCTAATTGCTCCACCACAGTGCACAAAGATGAGTCCCAAAATAAAGTTGGGAATATATGTTGGATATGAATCTTCTTATATAATTCAATATCTTGCCAATGATAAGAGATTTATTTAAAGCAATACTTGATGAATTAGTTTTTCCAACATGAGGGGGAGAGAATAAACAGTTGGAAAAAGAGATTGATTGGAATGCATTATCATTATTTCATTTAGATCCTCGCACTAAATAATGTGAACTTGAAGTTCAAAAGAAAATGCATTCATAAAATATTATGAATCAACTGCCAGATTTACTGACCTGCTAAAAGTTATTAAATTTCATATTCTAGCTGCAAATGGTCCAATTTGAATTGATGTCCAGTAGGACAATCTATCAGTGCAAATGAAATTAAACCACATTTAAAACATGGAAGATCAATCGGTTCCAAAGATAAAATCCTAGAAAAAGGAAATGAACAAATGATCAAAATGGTCATTATATGGAGACAATTGATTATGAAAATCCTGAAGACATAACTTCTTATAAAACCCCATAAGAGGTTCAGGTACCTGAAAATGATGAAGAGATCTCAATTAGTTATGTCATTGCAAGAAAAAGATGTAACCGAAAATATAAAGTTGTCAACAACATTTTTGCATATTATATTATTATTGAAATAATACAACAAGACGAGGATCTTGAACACAAATTTGTTGATGAATGTTAATGAAGAAATGATTGGCCAACGTAAACACGCAATTTAAACAATATTGAATTCGCTTGAAAAATTAAAGTTTTTGGACCTGTAGTTCAACATCTGAAGGTATAAAGCCAGTGGAGTATAAATGAGTTTTCGTGTGAAAAATGAAATGAAAAAAAGAATGAAATTGGAATATATATAAATCATGAATTATGGCATAAGAATTTTTGCAGAGGCCTGGTATTGATTACATGGAAACATGTTCTTTTGTGGTGGATGCAATTACTTTCAGATATCTTATTAATTTGGCAGTATATGAAAATTTTGACATGTATCTATTGAATATTATTGCAGCCTATTTATATGGTTCACTCGAGTGTGAAATTTATATGAAAACCCCTGAAGGATTCAAAATGAATGAAGCATTCAAAATGAATGAAGCATATAAAAATTCCTAGGAAGTTTGTTTAATAAGACTTAAAAAATGATCATGACATATATGGTATAATCTCCTTAGTGGATATTTACCAAATGAAGAATATATGATCCAATTTATTATTGTGCCTTTATTAAATAATATGAATCTAACTTTGTTATAATAAATGGATATATTGATATCATCGAAACTTCTAAAGATTTTTCAAAAACATTAGATTATTTGAAGAAAATTGAAATGAAAATCTTGAAAAGACAATGTTTTGTCTTGACTTGT
This sequence comes from Hakea prostrata, assembly GCF_041222555.1. Classification (NCBI taxonomy): domain Eukaryota; kingdom Viridiplantae; phylum Streptophyta; class Magnoliopsida; order Proteales; family Proteaceae; genus Hakea; species Hakea prostrata. The sequence continues at coordinate 33,065,743 of NC_142609.1, forward strand.
AATTTGAGCATTTGACGAATGAAAGATTCGTTCATCAATCAAATTATATAGATAATATTTTGAAGCGATTTTTCATAGAAAAAATACATCCATTGAGTATCCCAATTGTTGTGAGCTTGCTCAACATAAAAAAAAGATTCATTTCGATCCCAAGAAAACAGTGAATAATTTCTTGGTCATGAAGTACCATACTTAATGCAATTAAGGCATTAATGTATTTTGCTAATAGTATAAGACCAGATATAGAATTTTCTATAAGTGTATTAGCAAGATTTATCTCTTCTCTAATATGAAGACACTAAAATGTTATAAAAACATATATTTCAGTATATTCGAGAAATTATTGACATGATATTATTTTATGAATGTGGACATCAACTTACTTGTTATGCAGATGCATGATTTTTATTTGAGCTATATAAAACTAGATCTCAAACATGCTATTTATTCACAAGTGAATGTTAACTATTTTATATTTGATTAAGATCAATGATACAACACATTCATGAAGCATACAATCTTCTACTAAAAGAAGGAATTTCAATAATATTATATGAAGATTATGCTGCATGCAAAGCTTAATTGAAAGGATGATACATCAAAGAAGATAGAACGAAATATATTTCATCGAAATTCTTCTTCACTCATGATCTTCAATGAAATGGTGAAATCTATGTTCATTGAATTCGTTCAAGTGATGACATGTTTATTTACTGATACGTTGCCTACTTCAAATCTTGAGAAGTTGGTATATGATATTGGAGTGTGCGTCTTCAAAGATACTCAATGATGTTTTCATCAGGGGGAGTAAAATACGTACTGCATTCTTTTTCCCTTCAACATGGTTTTGTCCCACTAGGTTTTTCTGGTAAGGTTTTTAATGAGACAGCTACCAATACGTTTATTTAGATATGTATACTCTTTTTCCTTCACTAAGATTTTTTCCCACAGGGTTTTCTTAATAAGGTTTTAATGAGTTACATTATCTATTGATGGACATCCAAGGGGGAATGTTAAAAATAATATTTATTATGGATGTCCATTACCCCAAAGAGATTATACTTCCAATTGAAGATCTCAACTACCTCAGGATGCAATATTGGTGAAGATCACAACCATCTCATTACACAATGTTGGCAGTCAATATTTCTATTCTATGCACCTTCTATCTTGAGTGACAATCTATCATTCCATATCAAGATTATCTTATTGTGTATGAGAATCATATATTGTATTTCTTTGTAGACTCTGATATTATCATATGAGAGAATATGCTAGTTCCATTATAAATATGTAATGACTAACTCAATAGAAGAGCTGAACTAATCTTGTCTTTCTTTTTTGTATTCTATATTTTCTCTTTATTTTATAACACTTCTGAATATGTAGTTAAGGTGCACATAAGCTGGCCTAGATTAACTTTGGATTAAAAAAAACAAAAAAGTATTGATAACCTTGAAAATCCATAAGATACTGAAAGAATATCCACCCATACCCGATATGTTACAAACCCTCCAAGCTCCTACCATGCCCGTGATAGGTATGGAAATTCTAGAACCTCAATTTTCCATCAGGTCAGGTTGTACAACAGCCAAGCAAAAGAAAAAGGGAGAAAGAAAAAAATATGAAAAAGGAAAAGGTTATATTAACAGCGTGTGAAAACTTAAAATAGGGTCATTGTCCATTTGGTAAATTTGAACGATTCTAAATGCCGATTTCACGAATCAAACACGAAGAATCGTTGGAATATTGCGTGAAAGTACCGATTTGGAGTCTTATCTGAAACCGAGTTGAGCTCAAATTCAAGCTAGGGACCGATTTGTGTAATACGATTTCAACAGAGAAAATCTTGCAAGAGCTGAGGGAGAAATACGAGTTGAAAGGGTGGACCACGTAGACTGCATCAGAGTAGTAGTCGGAGCGAAATAAAAGGTCCTTCCCTTGAAATTGTGGGCAAAAATGGGAAATCGCTGGAAATCTCTGTGGGTCCCACTAGCATAACCTACTAACCTAGTGCCTCCCTTAGCCCTCCCTATGGATCCATGAAATGAACCCCATTCCTTACGGTCTTCACAGCTACAATCGCCTCTTCTCCCCTCTCTGTCTCTCTCTCTCTCTCTCCTCTCCTCTCCTCTCCTCTCCTCTGTCTCTGTCTCTCAAATCCGTGTTCTTATCTTCTATTTTCTCTTTGATTTGTAATAAACTTTTTTTCTTGGTTTCTTTCTCGCTTCGGGATTCTACTCTTCTGTTGAAGGGGGAAGAAAAGAAAAAAAAATTAATAATAGTGTCAGAATTTATTCCTTCATCACCATTAATCTCTCTCTGTAATTCTCCTCTCCAATTTATCCTACAGAGAGAGAGAGGGTGAGAGAGGGTGAGAGAGAGAGAGGGAGAGGGAGAGAGAGAGAGAGAGGGAGGAGGGAGAGAGAGATAGGAGGGAGAGATCCTTCCTGGGTTTGTCTACAAATATCTCAAAAGTACATTTGAGAGGTTAGAACTGGGAAGGGAGAAAGAAAGTACAACACAATTGGATTGTTTGGTTCGAAAGGGAAATACCAAATTAAGAGAGACAACTACTGATGATGCCCAACAGCGAAGATCCGGCCACCACCAAGAATGATGCGTCGTCGGGTGGAGGTGAAGAAGGTGGTGGTGGCAGCAGCGGTGGTGGGTCGAGCTCTTCTTCTTCAGGGGCATTGAAGAAAGGTCCGTGGACCGCTGCAGAAGATGCAATTCTGATGGAGTATGTGAAGAAGCATGGAGAGGGTAATTGGAACGCGGTTCAGAAGAATTCTGGTCTCTCTCGCTGCGGAAAAAGCTGTCGTCTCCGTTGGGCTAATCATCTCAGACCTAATTTGAAGAAAGGAACCTTTTCACCTGAGGAAGAACGTCTCATTCTTGAGCTTCATGCCAAGCTCGGTAACAAATGGGCTCGCATGGCTGCTCAGGTATTCTTCTTCTTCTCCACCTCCTTAAATTAACTTCATTTCTTGGAATTGGGATTTGATTTTATTGTACGGATTCCAGTTACCTGGGCGAACTGATAACGAGATCAAGAACTATTGGAACACCAGAGTCAAGCGACGGCAACGCGCTGGTTTGCCGCTCTACCCACAAGATATACAGAAGAAGCAAGCATCACCGTACCATCTCAATCAGAATAACCAGAACCACCAATCTTCTCAGTCTCCGCCACCTGCTCAGCATTTCTCAATGCCGCAACAACACCAGAAGCACAATTTCGGTTCTTCTTTTTCACAGATCGATCCGCTCAATTATCCGGTGGCGGCGACACCTCTCCAAGCCCATCATCCTCCGCCATATATGGCTTCTCCGTTTTACAGATTCAAGGCGTTTCGGGACAACAATTGCGAAGGATTCTCTGTTCCATACTCCACATCTTCTCCTCAACAAAACCCTGCTTCCTCTCTTTTTGGTCAGTGCCCTCTGTTTCCATTGTCGCCGTCGCTTCAACTTAATTCGAACAATTTCGACTTCAATCCTCCTCCACAGATGATTGGAAACCTATTCGAGACGGAAAATTGTTCTCCTTTCTCCATGAAAATGGAGCTCCCTTCAAGCCAAGAGCCTCAGCCAGCAGATACAGCCACTGCTGCCTCAGGCAACAACACTAATGAGTTTAAGATTCCTTCGCCGATGGACCGGAGCGGCAGTGGATTATTGGATGCTCTATTGGTGGAATCTAACGCTATAATGGGCGGTGACGATCCAAAGAGAGGTGGTTTGTTGGAAGAAAAATGTGGATTGGTCAGTGAAACACCGCCTTCTGGGCTAGTATTCTCTGACAACGCCACCGCCCGTCCTCTAGCTTCTGCAAGTCGATGGGATGATTCCAGCTCCGCTCCTTCCTCTGCCGGTAAACCCTCTTCCTCCTCAATTAGGTTTGCTTTGCTGTACTTCAAAATTAAATGCAAGGGTTTCTTTGGTTCTTAATGTAGTTCCAGAAGACTAGATTTATAGAATAAATATAGTGAAGGAATTAAGCTCCAACCAAAATAAATGGCAGCAATGATAGATACATTAATTAGACTCTGTTTTGGATTCTACTTTACTTTTTATGTTCATGTCTTACACGGATCTTCTTTTCTGTTGCTCCCTGTATTGTTCATTTTGTTCTTACACTTTCATATTAAATGCTCGATTGTTTTTTCCTTCTTGGGCTAAAAGAGAGAGAGAGAGAGTGACGAAATCCCTCACCAAGTCTGTTAATCTGTCAGCCATGAACTTCCCAATTTCAAGTAGTCTTCATTAATTTCAGCTTTCTTAGTTCTTTAAATTAAAATTATCATTGTTGTTTCTACCAAAAAAAAAAAAATTATCATTGTTGTTGTTTAGTTCTATCTTTCCAAGTCCATCACAGTAGTTATGATAATAAAAATGTTGGGTTGGTGCCATTAATCATTGCAGGTGTGAAGACAAAGAAAGATGGAATATATGATATCAATAATATCAATTCAGGAGATGAAGACTTCAGGAGTCTGTTTGATATGCTCCCTTCGGCTGTGTCAGTCTCTGAGTGGTATAGTGACAGTGGTGAGCTTTCAAATGGGCAATCATCAGGTGTGACCGATGAAGAAATGGGGCTTGAAAGGCAGCAGCTGGGTTCATCCATGCCTGTCCCCAAGACTACTGATCCTGACTGGTCTTGGACCACCATGCCTGAAATTTGCTAAGCTTTTGTTGCTTGATTCAAGACAAGAACAGGAAGATTATAGTTTATAGGTGATATAGATGATGGATTGATGGTCTTCTTCTGTGAGGTTAATTCTGGTGAAGATTGGTTTGGGATTTATCTGTTTTTCTTTCTTCTCATTTTTCCCTTTTCAGGCTTTCATTGTGGTTTGTTCTATACATATGAATTACATACATAAATACATACATACAGAACTGTTGTTATTAATAGTTAACATAAAATAAAATTGGGGGAAATGTTCCTTGAAAGACAGCCTGACCCGTCTGCTAGTGCAGGGCTGATGACTCCATGGGATGGAAAAGACATCACCAATTGGGGCGAGATTTTCACCTTTCATTAGGGAGAGTCTGTGTCCAGACACAAGGCTGCGGGCTGCCCCTGCCTTTCAGGGTTCTTATTAGGCAATAGTATTTTTATTTATTTCTACAGTTCTCATGGATCAAGATACAGAGCATGGCTCTCTGCCTCTCTCTGCCTTCTTTCAAAATCTCTCTTCTCTGAGTTTTTCAATTTCAGTGTTCTGTGGCCATGTGAGCATAACCCCACCACGTTCAAACTCCAAAGAAAGCCAATTTCACAGGCTTGAATCAAGATGATAAAACAAATACAGAAACAGGAAATTGAGGATGGCACGTCCACCAGCTATTTGATGAAATGTCTAGCTAAGTTTAGCTTCGGGGGATCTCTAAGATCTGCTAAAATTGGGGGGAACACCTTTTTCATGGTTGCCTCTGCCTTGTCTATTCATCTCTGAAAGGAACTCTCAGGCCATTCCAAAACTAGCCCATTTTAAGAAGAGAAAACTCCAGATGTAGTCATTGCACAATGCACACCAAGCATCCTCTTCCCACAATCATCGCTCATCATTTTTCTCTCTCTATTGACTGTCATTTATTATGATTTAACTCCTGGAATCGTAATGGTTAATCCAATCCTGCACTGCAAGTATGTGCTACAGCACTTTGTTCCGGGTTTGAATCATGGGTCCCAATCTATGGTGAGGTCCATGAGGAGTAGTGGAATCATTGGATTATTTCCATCTTGATGCCTTTGAAGTATCTTTTCTTAGAAACCTTCCGTCTGGGTTTGATTCGAATCTTCCACCATTATTAGAGGTCATTCCATTTTAGGATTTGGAAGAAGATATTCTTTTTGCTCACTAGTCACTACACTAGTAGCCAAAATATGGGGATATCTTCATTCCCTTCTTTTCTTTCCCTTCTTTTACTATCACAAAAGGCAAAGAGAATCCGAGTTACATATCCTTAGTAATCAAGGTACCGAGATAGACCAATCAGTCCTACTCGGTAAAGAGAGCGTCTTCCTAGCCAGGGAGTCGATACAATTGTTGTTCTCCCCGGCTAAATGCTTTTTCCCACTTCTGTTTTTGGTAAACACCTTTTGCCACTTTAGTGCATTGAAAGTTGAGTTGAGGGCTGATCTCAGTCCAATAGTAAAGATTTTATTTATTTTGATCAAATGGTTAGAGCTTTGAATTTGAAAAACATAGATTAGATTTATCATATTATGATTCTCTCAAATTCACAGTGGTAGAAGCCTTGTGCAGGGGATGTCTTTCTATTTATTGTGGGGTTCCCCCAATGTCATTTTTGCAGCAATTATCGATGTCACAAGTAGTTGTGACAGAAATCGCCCATTAGATCAATGGCCTTCCGATCTTTGTGACGAAACCACTAATGTTGCTCTCAAATTTTTTGACAATGGTTTTATTCATTACAATACTTTTATTTCTTAAATCCCAAAAATTAACACAATATATATAGACACATTACTCTTTACAAACACATTGTATGAATTGTCCCTAAGGTCCTGGCCCATCCCCTTGAAGAGGAGATGTATGAAATTCTCTCTCCACAAGGTGCACTCATTCCGGGTAGACAAAGCTGTAGAGAATATTCTAGTGGTCCGCAGAGTCCGTTTTTGCATGAATGACTCAACACGGCTACTAAAGCAGACATGGATAAAGCATTTGGGAACCTTCTCTCCTATATCTATTCCCTTATTTTTTTTTCATGTATCATCCTTTATTATGATATTCTTCTCTCTTAGGTTAATTATCTGTTTAATTCCATTATGTGATTCTACAATAAACTCATATGTTCTTCTTACAATTAAGTGTTGATGTCAATGTAGTCAATTCCAATTCCCTCAAATAAATTTTATATATTTATTTATATTTTTAAAGTTTTTAGTGATTGATTGCCTCTAATTTCTCCAAATTATTGGTCTCATCTGTCCATCCAATTATAGATAATAATAAGCATATATTTTCTTTTTTTGATTAATATTTATCTTCAAATATTCCTACTTCCTGTAAAAAGATACTGTAGAAATCCTGGATAGGAGGATCCAGTCTTAGAATTATTTGATTCAATTCCAACCATGTTTCTTTGTGGCAATAAGGTGTTTAACCCACTTTAGTCAATGGGTTTCCCTTTCCATCACCCCCAGTGACATGTAAATTTCTCTTTTGTCAATTTTAGGTATATGACACATTATACTTATCTATCATTTCATCAAATATATGCCTGTCTATCATGTTTGATAACCAAATCTATGAAAACTAATTAACCAATTAACAATTTAAGTCCTACAAAAGGAAAGCCACTGAGAAGAATTCCATTATTTTTTTGGAATATACTAATTTTTGCCAGAATTTCTTCTGTAAAATGCAGTGGAGGGAAGATCCAGTTGCTACTTTCTCATTTTAATCTTTATATATCTTCTCGGATTTGGGAGATAATAATCCTCTCCATGACTTTGTAATAACTTCAAAATGGTTCTACAATCTTGTAGAAACTAAGATGCTATTTTCTCTTTTTATAGAGATAAGAAAGAGATATGTTGAAGCAATGGATGAGCATATGAATGTCAAATGTACAGTTTTATAAAAGATGTGGTCATTAAAAGGTACCATCAAACTATTGGAACCAACCATTTAATGGAGATTCTTAATTTCGAATTAAAATAATAAATTGATCTCTGAGAATGGAACAAAAAAGTCCTATTATCGTAAGATTTCTGCCTATTAAATCGATAATTTTTGGTTGAAAGATGATTTATTCAGAGGGAGAAGAACTTGCAGGAGAAAGTTTACAAAGGTCTATCAACAATGGCATGGAAATAGGCAAGTCCGTCGTACCCTCAAGCAACATGGGCCTTTTTAGGAAGCTTTGATTGAGCTTGACAAAATTCATCATAACCTTTCATGCCCTTTGCGAGAGTATCCTGAGGATCAAACTCCATGCCCTTGTAGATTAACTGGTTTCTTGATAACCAGAGAGCCCATGCCATAAATAACGCCAAGCTTTAAAAATTATTTGTATGACGCTGACCTTTCCATTGCTTCCAAATCGAGAACCAACGATATAGGTGGTCATTTTCTTCAACATGAATCTCATAGAAAGAGGGCTACCGAACTAGATGGCTTTTGGCACACAAGCAATGCAAAGTAATATGGTCCAGGGTTTCCATTTCATGGTGACACAAGCAATGCAAAGAAGGATCTTATTTTTGCAAAATCTCACAGTTTCAGTAGACCTCGACTTCCATATGCTACTGTTGAGGATGAAGGCTTGCTTTTTCTCATTCTGTTTTCCTTTTAGTAGGGGATATGCAAACTTGATTGAACAAGCTCCATTTGGGGAAGCTCCCCACCTTCTAGATTCTTGAGAAAAGTGCACAGGGAGGTGGATGCTCAGAATTGCTCTGACCCTATAGACTCCAGACCAATAGAATGGGGAAACCTTTAGGCCTTGATTGTTGGTTTCGAAAATCTTTCAGATTGGTACACTACTGTCTACCAAATTGTGATTGAATTTCCATTTCCCACATTTCATATCAAACCTTGTTTCAAAACCTTTTGCCCTTCTATAATGCTCCCCCACCCCCAAGAAGGAGAGATTCTTAATTTAGCTTGTAGGAAATCAGTGTCCATATAGTATATTGCTTTCATTGGCTTCGCCCAGTGACTATCCAGAATTCCAGATATACAAAAAGCCTCCATAATGCCAGGTTATGAATGTGAGGTTCCCTCAACCCTAATCCTCCTTTGGCCTTTCTCTGTGTGATTTTATCCCAACCTAGCCAGTGAACAGAACTATGCTCCTCGATTCCTCCCCAAAGAAAATTTGTTGCATCTTTCCTCATTTGATCATGAATGGTCTTAGGAATTTTGAAATGGAAGCCAACATAATTTGATACTGGTTGAGCAACTGATTTTAGAAGAACTTCTTTGCATGCAAAAGAGAGATAATTCTTTGCCCAACCTTTGATTTTTGAAGCTTGCCTTTCTCAAATGGTTTGAAACAAACCTGTCTTGCTAACACAAATCTTAGTGGGAAGACCAAAAAATCATGATGGCCACCTTCATATTTAATTTGCATGATTCAACTGAACCATCTCTTAACCCAAGTACTTGTAATAGCACTTAAGGTGAGTAAGGATTTGGCCAGTTACCAACTGACTGTTAGCCTTATAGAAAGTGTCGAGGGTAGTTTTTTAAATTGAAGATGGGGTTGAGTTTCTCCTCAGAAAATAGGATGTTGTCGTTCATGAAGAATAAGCGTGAAATGGAAGGCCTCCTAAGAATCCGAAGACCAATGATTTTATTATGATACTCTTCTTCTCTAATGGAATAGCTTAGAGCGTAGGAATAAATTAATGCAGATGGCAGCGGACAGGAGATCCCCTGCCCAATTTCATGGGTTGGTGTGATAGAATACCTCTCACTTGCATTTATCAACAAACAGTAATTCATCACGGTGACTAACTCCATGATCAGCCTTAATTGGAATTTTGCCTCCAAAACCCAATTTAGTTAAGAGCCTTCTGAGAACAGTCCATTTATCAAGATCAAAAGCCCTTTCCATATCCAGTTTAGCAGCCACACTGCTTTTTTTCTCTTTCTTCTTTTTCTTTAGAAAGTGGGAGGCTTCTTGTGCAGTAAAAACATTGTATGATATAATTCACCCAGGAACAAAGGCTGATTGTGCTGTGTCAATGAAGGAGGGAAGCAAAGCCTTAATCCTGACAACAACACTAATCAAACTTATCAGTCTGAACTAATCAATGGATTCAGGGAGTGGTTTCTTTGGGATCAGATAGATTTGAGTTTTGTTGCATCCTTCCGATAGTTTCCTTGTTAAGAAAAAAGTGGTAACAAACTCACAATGATATGGGCTTGTCAGTGATCAAAATGTTGAAAGAAGAGTGGAGGAAATCCCAAGGGGTGGCTCAGTTGGCGAAAGACCAACGCTTCCACATAGGAGGTCAGAGTTTGAATCCCCTTGGGGAAGCCCCTTTCTATATTAATTATATAAAAGCTCCCCTCGGAGGATGTAATCATGGTGCACGCAAGGCTCGGATGAACCTCAAATCCCCAAAAAAAAAAAAAAAAAAAGAGTGGAGGAAAGCCATCAAAACTTGGGCCTCTAGGGATGCATGTGATACAAAACATGATTTAATCTCTTCAATTTTTTTTTTTTTTTTTTTTGGTAATCGATTTAATCTCTTCAATTGAAGAGGTTGCTTCCAACACCTAGTTGTCTAGCTCAGTTAGGACAGTAGGAACTCGATTCAAAATGCTGGTAAGGTTTTGTTCACTAACATCTTCAGAGGAGAAAATATCATAATAAAATTTTAAAATTTCAGTATATATATACATCAGCTTTGGTTTCAGTCCAAACTCCTTCTGCAAGCTTCATATTCTTAATGAGGTTTTGTTGCCTTTTTAGCACAGTAGAAGTGTGAAAGAATTTGGTGTTTGCATCACCATCTTGGAGCCACATGATACAAGACTTTTGTCTCCATATATCTTATTCATTACTCAAGTAATCAACAATTAATTGCACATCTCTATCTCGTGATCAGTGGTGGCATTTTTCCACTTTGCAAGTTCCTCTCCAATCTTGCTAGCTTTTGCTGGATAGTTCCAAAGGTATTCCTGTTCCAACTATGTAAATCTTTTGAGCAATCTGCCATCTACTTATAGAGCATGGAGTTAGGCACATAAGGTAGTGCTTTACTCCAGGAAGAACTGATGACCTTACCATCCTCATGTTTCAGCCACATAGAGTGGAAACAAAAGGGTTTAGGGACTTTGATGAGTTGTCCTTCAATGTTAATTAGGATGGGCGAGTGGGTTGAGCCGATTGTGGGTGTACAAAAATCAAGGCCTTCAGGAATTCAAGTCATTACTCAATGTTTGAGAAGGCTCGGTCAAGTTTCTCCCTGATGTTTTTATTCTACTGCCTTCTATTACTCCATGTAAATTGGGGCCCTTAAGAAGCAACTTTAGTGAGCCACAGTTGTTAACAAATTCCCAAAAATAAGTTGCATCTTTACTCCTAGATTGGCTTTCTCGATCCTTCATCCTCCATGTTAGAACTGAGTTGAAGTCACCACAACATACCCATTTATCAGTACTTCCATTACTCATATTAATGATATCATCCCAAACTTGCTATCTCCCATTCCATTGAGGGTCTCCATAAGCTCAAGTAAGGTAAAAGTGAGAGGATTCAATATAAACATCAATGAAAAGTGGTGTGACAAGTGTAAGACTTGAACCGTGGTATGAAATCCCCTAAGATCCTAACTCGATACCTGTCTTGTAGGTCTGAGAACCCGAAACGCGAGTAGAAGGCACTTGTGGACCATCCAAGTAGAAGACCATTGGATCAAAACTAGAACTAATGCGTATGGATGGTGAAGATGAAGAATCTAGTATCTTGTTGAGTTTTGGAAGAAGATCTAACACAAACAGTGATGGATTGGGAAGGTGGATTAGGAGTTCACAGATGATGCTTTTGGAAGTCCCCAAGTTTAGGTATGATCCTCCACTAGTGTGTGCTAAGTGGTATGACAGTGCCACAAAGCAACAACCCGAAAAAACCCTCCTGGAGCAACTCTAGGGGTGGGTCGATTGGGTGGGTTGCCCCAAGTGACCACTTGGGGCGACAACCCCTGGTGTCCATAGGTTGAAAGGGCAATTTCGGGTCTATGGATCCCTATTGAAAGCCGTTTTCACCCTTTAATGAATTATTTTATTCCCAAGAGTTAGAGAATGCCAATACGTGTCAAAGAAGCCATTTTGAAGAAAGAGGAAGTTGTGGAACTGATCTGAAAAGTAATCCGAGTTTTCTTCCGTGAAATTAAAGATAAGTTATTCCTCCAACTATCCCAATTCAACACTTTTGATATTATTGTCAAAGGAAATCGTGAGGGAAGATCCATTTGATCACGGGAACCTAAAACTTGATTTGATCTAGTAACATGAGTGATTCACCAATCACTCAAGATTGCTAAATTTTCCTTCACGGGAAAGATTTCAAATAAGACCTAGATTTAAGATCTGCTTAATTCTTGTTAGATTTGAGATATGGATCTGTTCTTTGTGTTTAACCATGTTTGAGAAAAATTTTGAGAACCCCTGGGTGGTCTAGAAGTCATCAAAAACTAGAAAATGACGGGAACCTCATCGGGTTCCTGTTCGCCACCTAACAAGGGTTGCTTAAGGGGGTCGCCCCAGGCAACCCTCCCCCTACCTGTTGGGCTATCCTACCCCCTGGGTTGATTTGGTCTCTCAAGACAACCACCCAAGGAAACTACCCCCACACCCCGATTGTTTGGAATTTGAACATATGTTTTGAGGCATGACTTTCTAATGGGATTCTAACTTAAACCAGTAATTATTTAGGACATTTTGGGATGTGTTAGCCCATCATTTGGTTTATTTTTGAAAGGCTATAATCTACTCATTAGGTGAGGAAATTCAAACATGTATGCATATGTTTTAAGCATGAACTACTATTGAATGTCTATGATGTATTATATATTGTTTTTATATGATTCTTTTGTTGATAAATGAATTGAAATTATCTAGAATCATGCTTTATCTATGCTTTACTGAATCATGATGTGCTATGATTTGAGTATGGGTTAACAAAGTTATGCATTGACTTGACCTGAGGTTGTGGCTTGACCAATGCCCTTGGAACCATAGAATGGACATGTAGTTTAGGATGCATGTCTAGGAAGTTTACTTGCACATGGTTAGGTATTACCCATCATGTCGTTACCCTGTTGGTGAGGTATTACTCTTGACAATGGTGTTGGGTTGGTGGGCGCCCATGACTAGTAATAAACCCGTGAGGGGACACAGCTGCACTATGGGTGCCATTCATTGGTAGGGTTGCATATGGTTGTATTGGGTTCATGGGCGCTCAAGATTGGTAACTAACCCATGAGAGAACTTGAGAGCTTCTTAGGGGAGGCATAGTCCTAGTTGGTCGGTGCCATAGAGGAGGTATCTGAACCTAGAATGATGTGATTAACTAGATGACATTGCATTGGGCTAGGTATTACCTTGACAACACTAGTTCTCATGCTAATGATCATGGTGTCCCCAACCATGGTTGATGAGAGGATTGATATTCCTATACCGTTTTCATGATGCCCAATTCGGTCAGAGTTGTTGGGGTCTGTGTGAGACTACCCAGGAGAGGCTGGCGGCGTACCTTAATGCATGTCTACCTAGTTAGAGACTTGCATTGGTTAGAGTTTAGGAGCATCACTGCATTGCATTGCACTTACATGTCATTTTATCAGCATTCATTTTCTCATGCCTTGGATATGTGGATATGTGTTGTTGATTTTCTCACTGAGCTTCTTTGGAACTCATCTCTATTGGATTTCTTTTAGATGGTTGTGTACATATCGAAGAAACCTTGACTTCGGAGGTATATACCCCTAAGGGTGTTATTGAGGTGCCTTTGGGAGTTGATTGTGATTCATGGTACAATCCATGTGCAAGTCTAGAATACCCTTATGGTGCCGATCAACAGTGATAGGACCCATCTAGTTCATTGCTTGTTGTTGGGAGCATGGGATAAAGACTAGTACTATGATAAAGCATTATAGATTTAGAAAAGAAATGTAAACCTTGGGAGACTTGATTACTTTCCTTTCCATTTTGACATGGATGTTATTCCTAGCTTTGACATTCTTTGGGAATATTCCTTGATACTTTATCATTATTTATTTGACTTATTATTTCTTTGCTCATGATGATGTTATTATGTGGGATGGTTTGTGACTGTGCGTGAACCAAATCTTGTGATTGTGGATCACTCTCCAGATAATGCACTATAACCATGGTGAAATAAAAATGAACTTCTTATATAAGGAAAAGAAATGTATAATATACAATAACTGAAGCAAAACAAGCATAAACTAGAACTTCATTGAGTAACTGGGAAATATTTACATAAGTTGGCGTAGTCACATGCTATACAAAAGCAATAATTAGACTAAAGTGAACTGAAATAGTAATGAAGTCTTAACTACCAGAAGTTAGTTAGTGATAAAAACCCTACAACTAGTGGCTTGTTGTGGTGGTTGTGCCTAGAACCATGTGCTTAACCGATCTATCTAGGTACATGTGATGCGGACGTTGTCCTCTATCTAGTTCATTGAGTTAGAAGAGCATCCATTTGAGTCAACCGGCCCCCATCTCAGCTTGCTAGGACTCAATCTGCCTTGAGTGGAAAAAAGCAGGGACCACTGGGTAGGATCCATTGGTGATGATTTTGTAGGCTTGTCTGGGAAAGGTTGAAGTGTAGGAACCCCTACCTCCATTTGGCGAGGCTGGACCACATCTTGGTTCTCACAATGGATGTCATCTTGCTTGTCCTCCTGGCCCCCGTCTTGCTCATTGCCTTGATCCTCATCATGCTTCTCAGCCTAGCCTTCCTTTGCACCCTCCTTAACGAACTCTGGTGACTCTACTCCTTTCTGGAGGCCCATCATGGAAATCACCCTCCTCTTGATGATGTCACCCATTCCTATGGTAATCACCAACATGTCCTTAAAGCTAACCTTGAAATGTTGGAAGATGTGGATGATCAATTGTCCAAAAGCAAGGTTTGCAACCCCTGGATCCTCGACTCAGTATATCGTGGCTCTTTATATGATGTAGACCAAGTTGATAGGGTAGCTTACATAGAGTGCATAGGTCACGAAGCCCTCCCTTAAACACTATGTTCTTGCCCACAACGTGGGCTACAACTTGAGTAGATGTTAGCGTATGGACATCACTATGGATATGGTTGTAGGTGCGGTCGCAAAGTGTGGAGCAAATGTTTGTGTGCTTAAAAGGGAGAAGGGCGTCACTGTCCTCTGAGCTTGAAGGAATCCACTAGTGTCCCTCTAGGAGATAGGGCACGTCCAGGATGCATGCTAAAACCCTTGTGGAGAAGTGAAAAGGAGTCTCTCTCACCTTGCTAGAGATCTCAAGTCGCTAGCTGCCTTAGCCATCATCCTCCTCTCAGAATTTTAGGTTACTATAGAAAAACTTGACCAACTCTAGGTGGACGGACTCATCTAGGTTCAACATGCACTCCCAACCTAAAGCCCAAAATTCCTCATCTACTTGGAAAGCCTCCAAGTCCTGAGTAATCACTAGCCTCCCATACTCTGTGGGAGAGTTTAGGAGGAAATGTGGTATAAATACTCCATGCATTGGTGTTGAATAGATCTAGATGTTGAACACCCTATCCATGGCTTTGTCCATAACCTCGACCATGCATGGGTCTGTGGTATCCTCGTTGGTATGCAATGTGAGTAGCTCTGGTAAGAGAAGATGGGAAAAGAAAAGAAAACTTAGAAAGAAAAGAAAAGAAAAAAAAATTTCAGCAAAGTTAACAGATATTGGTCAAAGAAGAAGATGGTGATTTTGGTAAAAATTGTGAACATTGGTTCCAGAGACATTGTGTGTGATGGAAAAAGTGTTTTTGAAACAAACTTTTGCTTAGAAAAGAGTTTCAAGCAAACCCCCCCCAATGAGTTTTCAGTTATAGACAAAACTCACCATGAGATTGATCAATCTAAGGTGAAAATGTAAAGATTTATCAAAAGATGTGAGCAACTAGTTTTAAAGACAATGTGAATGGTGGAAAATAGTTTGGAAGTAAAAAAAATTCATTTCTAAACATGTTTCAAACAAAATCCCTAACCTATCTCAAGATTTGAAACAAAACCACCTTAAATTTGAAGTGATCTGAGATGAAACTGGTGCTTACCAATGATTTGTCAGGTAGAATCACATGGTTGATGTTGTTGAACCACAAGGAAGCCCCAAAATTACCTTTGGAGACAAGTGAAACTTTTTCTCCAGAGCCAAAGAGGTTTTAGAGAAAGTTGGAAATGAAATGGAGTGGGGAGGTCTTTAAAGGCCCCACTCTCATGCCTAGGGAAAAGGTCGCCCGAGTTGGTCGCCCTAGGCTACCCACGCTCCCCTAGTCCGGTTGACCCACCCCCTGGTTGGTCGGATGCAGATTTTTGGCGATTTTTGCTTCTTTTGCTGCTTGTGATTCCTGTTTGGTGCAAAATGCTGATGTTTGAGTTACTGTATGCATGCTTGAGATTTAACTTGGAGAATTCTTATGTGGGTTTGAATGGTTGTTTTGGTGGTGATGTTTTAGGATGGTGAATCTAAGGAGCATAAACATGGTGAGTGGCCAAAATGGAAATGGCAATAATAATAACAAAGTCCATCTTCCTCTTGCTGATGGAAACTTGAATAACCAATAAAGCAGTGCCCGACCAACTACTCCTTCTGTGGTAACGGTTTAGGATGTCATGAACATCAAGGGGAATATGATGCAATAGCAACAGGTCTAGTTTAATAAAATGATGCAAGGGTTTATGACTATGCATAACGCAACTCGTGCGGCTCCGACTAAACCTAATGGAGTTGACACTTCTGCTGCTAGTGCAAATGCGAGTGGCTATGTTGTTGAACCACATGCACATGCTAAGTTGATGCAGCACTTTATGAAGCTCCAAGTGCCCACCTTTATTGGAGTGACTAAGGACACTCAGTCACAAGACAAATGGATTTGGGAAATGGAGAAGGCTTTTAGATATCTGCAATGCACTGAGGCTCAAAAGATTTTTTGTGTAGAACAAAAGCTTTAGCACGAGGCAGATGCATAGTGGAATGCTACTCGACCGGACTGGAAGCCCTTCACAATAATAACATTACTTAGAATGTATTCAAAGATGCCTTTTGTAAGAACTACTTCCCAAAGTCTATGAAAGATGCTAAGGAGTTAGAATTCATGACACTTGTCTAGGGATCGATGTCAGTATTGGAATATCATTAGAAGTTTGAAGAATTGTTCTTCTTCTCCTTTCAATCAATGAAAGCAGATTTGGAAAAAGAAAAGAAGTTGTTCCAAGGACTGAAACCTCCATCAAGACATACCTCTATGTGCAGCCTGTAGAGAGCTATGCCCAAGTGGTCAGACTTCAAAGAAGGTGGAAAAAGCTGAGAATGAAAGTTACCACTTGCAGAGATTAGTGTCGAATAAGAATAGTGGCTATGTGGATAGAAATGATAGGAGATTTAATAGACCTACTCCATACCCCATATCTAGCTAGAGGCCTCCAACACCAGTGCAAGTTGTAGATCAGAAGGAAGCCACTTGTTTCTACTGTGGACAGATGAGACACTTTGCTCATGCATGTCTCACAAGCCAAATCAACAGGCTGCAGTACTAGCGAAGCCAACACAAGCCCCTCTAGTGGGGAAGGTTTACAACATCACAAGGACTGAGCATGATCAGAGTCATGATGTCATGAAAAGTACGCTACTTGTAGCCTCAAATCTTGCTTTTGTTTTATTTGACATCGATGCATCCCACTCATTTGTATCATCTGCATTTATGAAGAAAATATTGGTGTTACCTAAGAAATTTGACCAAAGGTCTAGTGAGCAGTACTTTGACTAGATCTGTTGTTAGATTAGATGATGTAGTGAAGCCTTGTCCTTTGACCATTGAGGTAGAGACTTGGAAGCCCATCTAGTGAAGTTGGAAATTAGAGACTTTGATGTAATATTGGGAATAGACTGGCTAACTTTTCACAAGGTACTTATACTTTTCTCAAAAAGAAAGGTGCATTTTCATCTTAAGGAAGCTTCACCTTTTGAATTTCAAGGTGACCAAGGAAGGCCTAGTAAGAAGACTTTATTAGCCATGACACAAGTAAAGGCATGGATGAAAAGTGCAACACATTATGCTTCATCAGGAGATAAAGATAAGAAAGAGAATATTAAATATTATTGAAAGCATCAAGGTAGTAATAGACTTTCCAAATCTTTTTCTCGAATATTTGTCAGGACTACCACCTGAAAGGGAAGGAGTTCACCATAGATTTGATTCTTGGAGCGGCTTTTGTATCAAAGGCGTTGACACCTATTGAATTAAAGGAACTACAGAGTCAATTGAACGAGCTCCTAGATAAGGGTTTTATTTAACCAATTGTATCTCCTTGGGAGCTCCTGTTCTATTTGTGAAGAAGAAGGGTGGTGGTATGCGCCTATGCATTGACTACCGGGAGTTTAAGCTGACTATCAAGAACAAGTACCTGCTGCCTATGATTGATGATCTATTCAATCAGTTGAAGGGGGTAGTAGTATTTTTAAAGATGGACCTGAGGTTTGGATATCACCAACTAAGAGTGAAGGCAAGTGACACCTGTAAGACGACATTCAAGACTCTTTCAAGACATTACGAATTTAGGGTGATGCCATTCGGGCTGACAAATGCCCCTACAACTCTTATGGAGGTGATGAACCAAGTATTCTAGGATGTCTTAGACAAGTTCGTGATAGTTTTCATCAACAACACCTTGATCTATACGAAGAGTAAAGAAAAGCACACAAAACATCTCCATTTTTCCCTACAGAAACTGAGAGAGAGAAGAAGTTGTATGCCAAATTCAGCAATTTTGGCTATCGAAGGTTGTATTCCTAGGCCATGTTGCGTTAGCTGAAGGAATTCGAGTTGATCTTGATAAAATCAAGGCAACAACAGAATGGAAAAGACCTAAGACTATGACTAAGATAAGAAGTTTCCTTAGAATGGTAGGATATTACAGAAGGTTTATTGAAAACTTCTCCAAATTGGTTTCTCCTATGACCAAGCTTACTAGAAAAGGAGAGAAGTTCATTTGAAGTGAAGTTACAAGAAGAACCTTCAAGAATTGAAGAAGAGATTGACAAATGCTATAGTGTTGACAATATCAGATGATTTGATGGTTTATACTGATGCTTTGAAGATTGGCCAATTGACCTAGGTTACGTTTTGATGCAACATGGGAAGGTAGTGCCATATGCCTAGAGATAGCTGAAGGATTATGAGCACAATTATCCATCTCACGACATAAGAGTTGGCTACTGTGGTGTTTACCTTGAAGATTTAGTGTCACTATCTGTATGGAGAAAGTATTGCCATCTACGCATATCATAAGAGCCTAAAGTACTTCTTCACCTAAAAGGAGTTAAATATGAAGCAACGTAGGTGGTTAGAACTGGTGAAGGACTACCATTGTGACATTCAATATCATCCTAGAAAAGCCAATGTGTTTGCCAATGCACTTAGTAAAAGAGCAACTATGAAGAGATAGATTTGGTCTCTCTTAGCATGCCACTTCTAAATGCAATCATGAAGTTGGAACCTAAAATTGTGCCAGAAGGATCTGATGTAATACTTGTAGCTACGTTAGCATGTTTGACTTTGAGGAATAGAATCATAGAGCTACAATCTTCCGATCCAAAATTAAAAGGAGAAGATTTCCTTAAATCTGTAGGTAAAGTCAGATTTCTTCGTGACTACTGATGGTGCTTTGACATATAGAGGAAGACCGTGTGTTCCTATTGTAGAAGAAATCAAAAAGAATATTTTGAGTGAAGCACATCAGCCAGTGCTCATAGTACATCCTAGCAATACCTGTATACAGATTTGAAAGAGCACTAATGGTGGGTTGGATTGAAGAATGATGTCGAGGATTTCGTGGCCAAATGTAGTACGTGTCAGAGAGTTAGCTATTAGACAACCATCATCAGGTCTTCTTCAACCACTTACTATTCCTAATGGATTTTGTCATTGGTTTGCCTCGTACTAGGAAAGGGAATGACACGATGTGGGTGATTGTAGATGGACTAACGAAGTAAACACTTTTTATTCCCATGCGTGAAGATTACTTACACTCTGGATAAGTTGGCTAGACTATATGGGGATAACATGGTATGATTGCATGGTGTACTGGTTAGTATTGTATCGGACAAAGATCCAAGGTTCACCACTCCATTTTGGAGTAGTCTACAAAAGCATTGGGAACCCAGTTGAACTTGAGTACAACTCATCATCCACAAATTGATGGACAGTCTGAGTGGACTATTTAGACCGTAGAAGATATGCTCTAAGCTTGCGTGGTGGATATAGGTGGAAACTGTTGTGAGGATTTAGCACTAGTGGAGTTTTCCGACAACAATAGTTACCAATCAACCATTAGGATGGTTCCATTCAAGGTGTTATATGGGCCGACTTGTAGAACTCCTCTGTATTGGAATGAAATTGGTGAACAATGGATTTTGGGTCTAGAAATGATAAAAGCCACAAGTGCAATGGTTGATATGATTAGAGAAAAGATCAAGACAACATAGTCTAGGCAGAAGTCTTTTGTAGACAGAAGAAAGACTGATCTTGATTTTCAAGTTGGAAAAAAAGCTTTTTTGAGGATATTACCTATGAAAGATGATGAGATTCAATATCAAGGGAAAACTCAGCCCTTGATACATTGAACTTATGAGATCCTTGAAAAGGTTGGACTAGTCGCATATTGATTAACTTTAAAATGATTATTGGCCTATGTGCATGATGTGTTCCATGTGTTTATGTTGCGGCAATGTGTAGAGAATCTAGAGCACCTTCTACAACAAGAAGATGAAGGCTTAGGTGTGGATCTCACCTATAAAGAAGAGTCAATAGAGATATTGGATCACCAAGATAAGCAGTTGCGAAATCGGACCTTACCCTTGGTTAAGATCCAATGGAAGAATTACACTCCCAAAGAAGCATCTTGGGAGAAGGAATATGAAATGAGAGAAAAATATGCCTACTTCTTTGAAACCCAAGTATGCTTCAAATTTTAAGGGCAAAATTTGTCTTAAGTGGGGAGGAATGTGAAATCCCCTAGGATCTTAACCCGAATCCCGTCTTCTAGGTACAAGAACCCGGAACGCCAATAAAAGGTAGTTGTGGACACCAGAACCAATGGATATGGATGGTAAAGATGAAGAATCTAATGTCTGCTGAGTTTTGGAAGAAGATTTGACATGAACAATGATGAACTGAGAAGGTGAATTAGGAGTTCACAGATGTGCTTTTGGACAGTCCGCAAGTACAAGTAAGAACCTCTAGTAGTGCGTGCTAGGTGGTATGATAGTGCCACAGAGCAACCACCCAAAAAAAAACCCTTCTGGAGCAATTCTTGGGTGGGTTACCCTAGGCGACCACCCCAGGTGTCCACAGTTGAAAAAGGGCAATTTTGAGTTTTTGATTTGTGGGTCCCTATTTAAAGCCGTTTTTGCCCTTAAACGGATTATTTTGTTCTTAGCCATCAGAGAATGCCAATACATGTTAGAGAAGCCCATTAAGAGGAGGAAGTTGTGGAATTGATCCAAAAAATGATCCAAGTTTTCTATCGCGAAATTGAAGATCAATTATCCCTCCAACTATCCCAATTTATCAATTTTGATATTATTGTCAAGAAAATCGTGAGGAAAGATCGATTTAATCAAGGGAACCTATACCCTGATTTGATCTAACCATATGAGTGATTCAACAATCACTCTAGATTGTTGAATTTTCCTTTATGGGAAGATTTAGGATAAGACTGATCTATTCTTTGCACTTAACCATTATTTGGGAAAGTTTTTGAGAACCCTTGGGTGGTCTGGATGTCATTAGAAACCAAAAACGAAGTCGACGAGAACCCGTGAAGTTGCCATTCGTGCACCTGACAGGGGTTGACCGAGGGGGTCACCCCAGACAATCCACCCCCTACCTGTTGGGATGACCCTACCCCCTGGGTCAATTGGGGCAACCATCCCAGGCAACCAACCCCCCCTGCTATACGGAATTTGAATATATGTTTTGAGGCATATGACTTTCTAATGTAATTCTAACTTAAACTAATAATTATTTAGCACATTTTGGGACGTTTGGGCCATCGTTTGGTTTACTTTTGAAAGGATATAATCTACTCATTAGATGAGGGAATTCAACCATGTATGTATATGTTCTAAGCATGAACTACTATTAAATGTCTTTGATGTATTATGTACTATTTTTATATGATTCTTTTGTTGATAAATGAATTTGAATTTATCTAGAATCATGCTTTATCTATGCTTTACTGAATCATGATGTGCTATGGTTTGGGTATGGGTTAGCAAAGTTATGCTTGGACTTTACCTGAGGTTGTGGCTTGACCAGTGCCCTTGGAACCTTAGAATGAACATGTAGTTTAGAATGCATATCCAGGATGTCTACTTGCACATGGTTCATTATCACCCATCATGTCATTACTCTTTCGGTAGGGGTACAAAGGCTGAATGACCCGTGGCAGTGGCGTTTGGTTGGTGGGCGCCCAAAGCCGGTAACCAACTTGTGAGGGGACACAGCCTCACTGTGGGTGTCATTCATTGGTAGGGTTGCATATGGCACGGTTGGGCTCATGGGCACTCATATGTGGATGACCAATAAGGTTAACTAATTGGCTAGCTAATTGGCTACAACGGAAAAGTTCATTCTATGCATACTATTTTGGTTAACTAATTGGCTACATTTTCATGTGTTTACAATTGTTTTATATCAATTTATCCTAATATTGCATGAAAATTAATATTTGGCACCCTTCACTTTAATTTATTTAACTTTAGTAATTTCATATATTTCCTAGCAAATCCTAATTAAGATTTATTACTTGTGCTTGAAGGAAATCACCAACCAAATCCTATAGGAGCATCATGGAAATTTGAAGAAAATTTGGCCAAGGTTTTATTGCACTCAAAAAAGGGAAGCTTGTGCACAAAGTTAGGATGCACTCAAACTCTAGAAGACTCTCCAAATAAAAATGTAGAAATGAGGAGGTTTAAGGGCTTCAGGGAGTTTGTTTGCTTTTTGGTCAGAATGTAATTAGAAAGTGAGTTTGCTTGTGAGTTGTATTTGATTCTAGTTTAGGAGGTTTTGGAATGCATTATATTGAATCAAAGAGAGACCTACCAATCTAGGAGACTAACTTATCAAAAGGGAAGACACTTTAACAAAAACGTTCTTTGGTGGAAGAGGCTACTTGAGACGATTTTGAGGGGAGCTAGTTTCATGGGAAGTAGGAGGAGATGTGGGTTGCTACTGGAGTCTTCTTCTTCAACCCTAGAGTGATGTTTCCCTTATTTTCTTTTTCTCCTTTTTCTTCTTCCTCTATGATGTTCTAAATTTCCATTGCCAGGGTTAAATAGATTCTTACATGAAATAATTTTTTATTTTATTATCCTTTCATATAATTCAATCCTTCCTATTGTTTCCTTCAATTTTATTCTTAATGTCTAAGTGCTTGGCCAATGTTCATGAATTTCGTGGTGTGTTTTTATTCATGTAACAATGTGGAATGCATGCTTGACTTAGGATTGAAGAATAACAAAATTACATCTACTGAAACAACATTCTAAATTTTTTTTATTTAAAGGGTTTGAAATGTTAGGGATCCCATGTACACAATGGGTATCTTTGGGAATCTTGTCGATAAGGGTGGAGATTAAATTGATTGTATGAGAAGAAAGGGGGGGGGGGGACTAGATGAATAAACTATATCATGTTTGGGATTGAATGTTCATTTGTTCGGTTTCCATTAGCAATTTTTATCCTCTTTAGCTTCTGTATCTCAGACTCGTGGGCTAGAAATAAAATGTTTTTGAAGTAGGGGGATTTTTACTCTCCCCCGGAATGACATCCCTTGTACCTCTATATTACTTAAGAAGCCTTGTTCACTTGCAAGTATGAATGCTACGACCACATGTTCTAATTATTCAAGTTCTCTTACCATAGAAGTATATTGTTCTCATTCAATAAGTGCCATTACATTTTGATGATATTGTACTATACTTCTCATAAAACAATTCACTCCCATTCCCCTAACCAAAAGGAAAACTAACCAAGAAAATAAAAAACAGAAGTTCATTATCATAGATTACCAGTGAAAGGTGTAACTACATAAGGATGTTTCTTTATTGACAATCAATTTCATAAACCATCAACAACATTCAAAGGATCATCAAGTTTGAGAAAATGGTGTTCTTGATAGTTAGGTAGGTCAAAAGACTTTTTCCATCTCCCCAACTTCTCTTTTCCCTTAAAAAGAAAAAAAAGAAGAGAAGAAATAATCATTCTTCATCAATATGTAAGGTAAAACAAGTGGTTTAAGCTTGCAACACAAGGTCCTATTGACATCAATTGAACTTGAACTTTGTCTGATTTTTCTATCTTGAAATCATTCAATAGAAACAAAAATAAAGATTAAAAAAGATTGACTTTCACCCAATCTAAAACTCAGACTTAAATCAAAAGAATATGCTATTCAGATCATCACCCTTAATAGGTTGGTTAAATCCTGGCCAACTGCCAGAATATTCTATAAGTTGCTCAACTAAGTTTCAACTTGTAGACCATAAAGTCTAACACCCTCTCCCCGTTTCAAAAGAAAAGAAAAGAAAATTTCTTGCAGACCAACTTGACAGGCTCCATAATGTACCCTATATAGTTTACTCATGCGTTGTCCTTTCATCCTTGTAATGAAATGACATGTCTGCTGCTATAATATAATGGGCTGGTTTTTTATATAATTTAATGGAGGGAGATTTTACATACCTTGCGATGGGAAACTGCGAGTTCATTATCCACTATAGACAGTGCCTTGAAGCCCAAAGGATATAGTAGTTCTTCGTAACTACAAAGCCATGACATTGATGATTAAATCAATCAATGAAGAGTGAATATAACAAGTAACATGTAGTGAAATTGATTAAGTTGAGTTTAAAGGTGATCACAATTATGCTAAATCTATGAAACAACATTGTAATTATTTTATGATGAACTTTGACAATTTGTTCATTGTAACTTCTAGTAGGAACTTGGAATCACAGTTAGAAAATCAGTTTATAATTTTTCTCCAGACTTGGTTTTGAGAAACTAGTGAGTAGGCCTTATCAAACTTGGTTTGTAATAACCCAACTATACACTAACTCATAACTACTTTGTCGAACCCACACCCGACCGGAGAACTACTACCAACCCATGGTACATTCATGTGGATAACTAGTAGCCGGACTCAGAAGTAATGGAAGAAGGGAACAAGGACCCAAACCAGACGGCCATGCTAGAAGCCAAACGAAGGAAGGCCCGCTTATTTTATGGGAATGTGCATCTTGGAATCAAACAAAGAGGTAATAAAGCCCAAGTGAGGCCTCCATTATGTGAAGGTGCAAATGGTCCACAAAACTGTCAATCTAGGCTAGGAAAACCTGGCGGTTGATCGGTGGGAAATGTGGCGGTCAGTCGGATCGACCTACCCACCAACCGGTCGCTTGGAATAGGAGTATGGGAAATTGAATCTAAGCTAGAATGAGATTTGACAATGCCCCAATTACCCCCTAGACAGCCTATCTAAACCCCAAGTTGACCCTTAAAACGAAACCCTACAACTAATGAAGGGACTTGAAGAGAGCTAGAGAGCTAGAGGCCTAAAACATTGAGAGAAGCAATCGAACTCTTTAGGAAGTGAGTTGGCTGTTGCATTGGGAACCTTCGCCTAAATCTTGGCATGTTTTACACTTTTACTAACCCCTTCTGAGTTTTATTTGACCTTGCATACGCAGGACGGCAGGAGGCTATTTTAGGAGTATTTTCCCTCCCATGGAAAAGAGAATTTAATTCTAAGGGCAGATTTTAGTTAGGGAGTTCTCCCCAAGAGATGGGCATGGAAAGACCCAAGATACGTATCAAACAATGAAGCAATTATAGATGGAAGACTGCATAGGGACAATGGACTTGAAGGAATCCTTGTTCGGAACCTGTAGAGGAAACCCTAGATTCTGGGGAGCTGCCAGCTGCGACAATAGGAGCCACTGGTCGATTGGATTGAGTGATTAGGTTTTTCTTCAATCAACACCCTTTACTGAACATACCCAATGGGCCCTATTTGTCTTTCAAGCACATACCACACGTAAATTAATTCAAATAATGTATTGCCTAGGGTCTGGAACGACAGAACCTGTCAACCTTGTAGGGGGAGGCCTCCAAAATGTAAGGGAAGTACCCACAAGTCAAGGTCAAGGGAATTGGATGCTAGAACCTAGGGTTGATTTACTTTACTTCATTTACTGCTGAATTGTATCTTATCTTGTATGTTATGATAAATGTGTTGTAGTTAGACCATGCATGCATTGGGATCATGATATTCTGTTTAAATTTCCATTTTGTCTATTAAACTTGGACTGTTATTTTCTCTTGCTATATTGGAATGGGGAATCACACAATAAATACTGAATAGGAGGCAGTGGCTACAACCTCTGCTTGCACATGGTTATGCATTATAACATGTTCAAATGCATCATTTAGTTGCATGGCTAGGGTAACATTGAGTGCTACTACTCTATCAATAGGGGTATTGAGGTTGGCAATACATAGCGTGGAGGAGTGGTATTGGTGGGCGCCCAAGAGTGGATGGGGGAGTTGTGAGAGGACTCCAAGCACCCTGGTCACCATTCATGTCGTACCGAGATAGTTGTAGCTTCAGGTTTGACAAAGGGTTGTTGGGGTGGGGGGGGCTCATCCTAGATAGTTGGAGCTTGAGGATCAGTGGTACTCCTAGGATAGTGAAGGATATTGAACCGAGATAGTTGTAGCTTGAGGAAAGGTATTGCTTAACTTTAGATAGCACAATAAGTAGAGGACCCTTGCATGGCTAGGCAAATCCGGCCCATGGCACGTGCCAATCCTATACCAATGGTCGTGCACTTTTATTTTTAAGAGATGGAGAAGATGATGGACTCAAAAACCCTCAACCACCGGTCATTGTGCGAAATGGGAATCTTACCCAGGACACTTGGTTGAATGATAAGTGGGACCCTCCTAGAGAACTGCTATTACGTTAATGATGTAATGGTTAGAGGCTAGCATATTGATACATGATATTGTGTAGCATTCTAGGACTACACTCATGCATTAGGGATGTGTTTGTTTTCCCCTCACGGCTTTAGTGGAAATTGCCTAGTGGGTATTCCCTTCTTTTAGATGACACTATCACAAGATGGTGTAGCGGTGTACGGGGTATGGCTATGATACAGAAAGACACTGGCCACGACCCATTATGGATTAGATGTTTAGAGACTGTTAGCAGTTGTTTTTATGTTAGGAGTTTATTCAGTAGTCTTATTTGAATTATGTATTTGGGGTTTTATTTAAACTTTGGATTGGGTATTTAAATTGTCTTTAGATAAGCCTTTATTTACAGACTAATGGATATGCTTGGTTCTTCTATTGTGCTAGAATATGGATTAATTATTTTACTAAACCCAATTTCTGAGTAATTTGGGTCTAGGTTTTGGAAAACCATTAGACTCATTGATTTTATTATGACTTGGGTTACATTTTTGATTATTATTTGAACCCGAAGATCTATAAGCCAGTTATATCATCTTTGACCTGAATCTAGTCCACATAACTCTTAACCAAGTTATCAAAATTTTAACTCAACTCAGGCTACTCGACACATGTGAAACCTAGTTTCCAACTATTAGTGAAATTTGACAATAACATGAAAGTTCACTACATATAAATAATGCCCTTCTTGGGCTGCCCAATTCTCTTGGTTGGGCTTCTTGCAACTTGGTTCAGACGATCACTAGTCTATGTTCTAGTTTTGAGAGGGTTTTTTCTTATACTCCTATGTCTTGTCTATTTGGACAACTTAGCTCACATTCATGGTCACACGACAGTTTTCACATCAAATCTCCAAAATCACGGTGATCGACGAAAATTTGGACCGCGGAAAACCCTACTGATAGCGCCTTCGAGGAACTCGATCGGCGCCGTGCTTTGAGGTGGAGAGCCTCTGTCTCTCCACCTCCCTCTGCTTTTGCTTTCTCGTTTCCTTTCTTCTTCTATCCAGCTCTATTCTCCATCTGTCTCACCTCATCTTCTCTTATTTTTCCTTCGTTCCTCTCTCCACTTCGTTTCTCTTAGCATCTTTCCCTTCGATCCTCTGTTTCTCTCTGTTTAGGGTATTTTCTTCCCTTTGTTTCTCTCTGATCTTTTGCATTTTTCCTTTCTCAGTTTCTCTCTCTACTTTTTGTCTCTCTTCCCGCAAAGTTTCCTTTCTCAGTTTCCCCTACCCCACAAGGTTTCTAGTTAGTCGGATCGAGGCTCTCCTCCTCAAACCCTACTGATAGCGGATCTTTCGCATTCAACTTCGTTTTGAGCAGATTAGTCGGAACGAGGAAGCAGAAGCGAAAAACTAAAAATCTTAGTTTATCTTTCTCTCTGTTTTCTCTATTTGCTATCTTTTTCCCCACCGGTGGAAGTTTGTAGTTATCTAGAAAAAAGAAGAAAAAAAATTATTACTCAAGTAGATGCGAGATACAGTCTCGTGCATTCCGCAGATCTGAAGGTTTTACGCCGGAGCTGGAAGTGCCTCTGGTGGATCTGGAAGCTTTGCTGCTGCGAGAGTTTCGTGTTGTTGGTCACTATCGGTGTGTCTTTGCCGTTGTCGTTTCCGCCCTTGTGGCGTGTTATCTTTCCGCCCTTGTAGCGTGTATTTCCTTCTTTATGGTGTGTTTGTGTCAGCCTTTGTGGCGTAATGCCTATTTGGACGTTTGTGATGGAGGATACGTATGTCGTATTCCTTGTGCTTAATTGTTGTTGTGGTTGTTACCATGGAACGTCGTTTCCGCGAATTTCGGCGAAATATCGCCGAAATTCGCTGATGTCGGTACTCAGCGAACCGAAAGGGTGGGGCGAAATGATATGAACGGGATATCGCCAAGAAATCGGCGATATCTCGCCTTTTTCTTGCCGAATCAGCGAAATCGCCTGAAAATCGACATCGTTGAAGGGCCGAATCAGTGAAATCGCCGGAAAATCGACATCGTTGAAGGGCTGTAGTTGTTTTTTAAAGGAAAAATCCTTTTTACCTTCCCCTTATATTTCTCCATGTCAAGTCTCAACTGCCATCGGTGTCTCGTTGTTGAGCCGCTGCATTATTCGTGTTATACCAGAAGAAGTTCACAGGAAAAGAGAAAAAGAGAGAGAGAGAGAAAGTTGCACTTGACCGTCTCGCGTTCGACTTGTGGGAGAAATTTTCGATCCAAGATTCGTTGCTATGGAGGTCTTCAAATTAAGAACGCTGCACGATTGCAACCGTGAGAGGACGGGAGAAGAGGGAAGAAAAGAAGTTGGTACACAGGTGGAAAACACACAGGGTCAAGGAAACACACGGAATATAAAAGAAATAAAATAAAAAAAAAGGCAAAGGGAAAGGAGGAGGAGATATATATTATTTTATAATATAAACACGGGGAGGAAAACGGGATCAAGAGTATGGAAAATTATATATATATATATATATATATATATATATATATATATATATATATATATATATATATATATATATATATATATGAGTTTAGATATTTGATATTTCGGTGACGATATCGGAAATATCGGGAGATATATCATATCGCGGATGGGAGGCGATATGAACGAACTTTCGTTCCATGGTTGTTACAACCATTATTCTAAGGATTTATTGGGCTCGACCCATTCCTTAGCCTGGATGACCTTGTGTATTGCATGTATGACATTTTGTCAATTCCCATTCCTTGGTTCGGACCGAACCTTGTGTTTTTCATGCATCTATCTTTTGTATTTTGTTATTTTCTTTGATGTATGTCTGTATTTCCTTTCAAGTTCATAAATGAAGTTTTTCAGCTTCGTACCAAAAAAAATAAAAATGGACAACCTAGCTCTAGGAGCTAGACTTTATACTTTAAACTGGGTTTGGGGAACTATCCCACACCACTGTACATTGCAAAATTCTTTCTTTTAGCCTCTGAAGTGTTAGTCGTATGGGGAGCCAAATCAAAGTTGCTTTTGAACCCAAATAAATAAATAAAGTGCCAAAAAATTGTAGTAACCGCAGATAGTAGTTAAGATTATTCAGCAACTTAATAATAAAATAATTTTCAATATCATTATTTTCATCATTAACAGTATTGAGATAGACATAAACACTTACTCAACCACTGAAACACCAAATGGAGGTCCTCCAACATGATTGCTAATCTGTCAAAGAAAAAAAAAATATATGTGAATACATTTTATTTTTCTCACCTAAAAATGTATTTATTTTTGGTGGCATATCGAAGGTGCTCAAAAAACAATAATTCTTTGATAATATATCATATTTTTCTAGATATATGGATGTAATAAAGACTGTCGTGTAGGAGGGAGGGGAGGGGAGGGGAGGGAAGAAAGAATCAGTATTTACTGGACAGATTAGTGTTATTAGCTCCCCCTCTGGTTTTAGGAGATTGCAAACTTGGCGCGCCCAAGCTGACCTCATTGATGGTTCAATGGCAACAAAAAACCTGAAATTCCCAATTTGATGTTAGCATTTAAATCAATTCTTAGTGTATAATGCAATAGATCATTCATAGTCTTAGACTTACATGTAATCGATAATGAGATCGAACAACTCAGTAGGATGCCAACTGAAAAAATCCTCCTTGAGAAAGCTGATATAATTTGCATTTGGTGATGTGGAAGAGAGCTGGTCTTGGCAATTTTCATTTTTGGCAGAAGAACAGAAATAATCTCCAGAAAATAAATAAAATTATATTTTAAGCAAAATTAGAAGCAACTCAAATTCTATCAAGTGGATTAGTGCCTAAAAGAGATGTTGGCCCAAAGGTTCTAGTCTTTCTCTAAGGGAGAAACATCAATAAACCAGCAATATGTAAGAAAATTTTGTATTACCTCTCTCTTGTTTGGGTTTGGGGTTTAAGCATAAGATTACTTAAAGCATTTTACCCCAGAGTATGGAATACCTGGTCTGCTAGTTGTAGTTAATATTTACAGTTAGTGATGAACTCTGTCATGAGACCGTCGAGGCCATTATATAGTAAACGATCCAACTATCGACATTAGAATATAAGCTAGTTAACCAATCTTCTCTCTCTCTCTCTCTCTCGAAAGATGTTTTACCTCTTTAGCTCTGTTTAGGGCAAGATCTGATATATCCAGACCAACCACATGGCGTTGAGGGCCAGCCATTGCAATCACATCATATCCCTGCCATACAATGCATGAAACTGTTATATCTCAACGAGCTTTGCACTCTTAAAATGCCTTTCTGGACTCCCATACAAATCCTATAATAGAAGACTATTACCAAGTTTCTTGAAAGATCTGAATCATTTCAAAGAAAGAAAAAAATGAAGTTGCAGAGAAGCCTAAAGATATCTTAAACTCACACTGCCACATCCAGGGACTAAAATCCTTCCTTTCGGTAGCATATCATTTTGAAGAAGATTCAGAATTACGGGTGTTGGCTCTCCTAAATCCCATGGTGTTACTCTTTCCTCCCAACATTTGTTCCAACCACCTGATTAGACAAACGAAAATAAACAATAGATCTCATGAAAAGAAGAAACATTTTGAAAAAACTATCGCACTACTATAAATATTTATGGAAGCATTTTGCTTGAGTTAACTAAATGGTTTTTAAGTTACCATTTTGATCATCTGTGTGCACCAACTCCTGCAGCTTTACATAAACTGGATCATCATAAGCATTATTTGCCACTGAAATGATCTCCATTCTTAATATACACTGAAACTCTCCTGAGTCTTGCTAGAACTCTCTATCCTATTTATAGGATATAACACTCTATAAAAGAGAATCAAAAGGGAGGAAATGCAAGAAAGAAGAATGGAAGTCCACTATTTCTTCGTATCACAAAAAGAAGTGGTGTGTGATGCTAATATTGAATTGGACCACTTCATCACTAGATGAAATCACGACCTCAAAATCTTGCTATTTGGAATTGCATGAATCACTTGGAAGTCCTGAAGTCCATGAAATTAATTTCTATTTTATTTTTTTTATCACCTCTAAAGCTAAATGCGAGAGCCTTGTGTGGTGATTATCAGCTTTGTATAGCACTAACATCAAACGTTTCTAGATAGCCTTTGCCAGTCCCATATACTCACCACATGGGAAGGGAACTATGGTCGTCCACTAGAAAGGTGCAGTAGCAATAGATGAGGACCACAAGAATTAATGGTAGCAAGAGCCCAGGTACGATCAACTCATCCTCTCCTCATGCAATGAGACATAGTGGCATAAACCCTGGTCACCCTAGAAGTTGCCCAGTACAGACACTCAAAATTGGCCACCGCCCCCAGCAATGTTGACATAGTCGGATGCTGACTGATGTCGAATTCTCTCTCGGGCATTCCTATCCAATAGCCAATCGCATGGTCTTCCAAGACAAGAAGAAGGGTTTTCAAACCCCAAAAAGACTCGATTTGACAAGGAATAGATAGACATTCACGAAGCTGGGGAGATATTTTTCCATGTAATGGGACAATTCATAGGACAGGGGTGTGGCTAGGCTTCGCACGGCATGTGAGGTACTGCATGATGCCGTGGTGGGGGAGTTGGACATACCCTAAGCCACAGCCCAGTATAGGGCCACCATTGTTGTACGGGGCGGGGGCCTTTAATTTCTCTTCTCTCTAACTCCTTTTCTTTCCTATTGCTGTCCATGTCCCTCTCTTTTTGGCCCTATTTTGTCCCTAACTCTGGCCTAACAAAATCTGATATATGACGTATCTTAGTGAAGGTGCAAATGAGATGCACACTCAGACACTAAAATTTCCAAAATGCAAAGTGTTATCAAATTTAATATAAGAATTAAGCTAAATAAAGATCATAGGCTGTTATTATTGTTCATTGTGTTAGATATGATCCAAATAATATCTCAACTAGATGCACAACAACAAAATAAAACATCCATAACCTAAACCCTTGTTAAATCTATATGTAATAAAAAAAAAAAAAATAGATAAACGATAAATCTTCCAAGCTATGGCTTTTTTTATGCAAGTTACTATTACTCTCTATGTCCTTGTTTAATCTGATCTCAATAAAATCTCAATTAGATGCATAATAAAACTTTTGTAATCTAAATCTGTCATTAAATTTGAATCATTTGAAGGAAAATAAGAATTAAAATAGAAATAAAACTTTGATATATTAGATTTGAAATAAAAAATGAAGGGGGGGGGGGGGGGACAGCAAAAGATAGAAATGGAAACATGGGGTTGGAATGACCCAAGGTCAATACCAAGGTTGGTATGAGGGTTAAATCCATGGCTAAAATCGAGGTCAGGATAAGAAACAAAATTAGGACCAGGATTAAGCTTGATAAAATTGATATTTTATGTGAAAGAAAAGAAGTAAATCAGAGGAGAACTCAAGAGATGTTAATGTGGTTTGGTTGAGTACTTCAACCTATGTCCACGGTGAAGAGCAGCTGTTGGTTTTCTTTTATGGTGTTAAATTGTATTTGTACATAGCATTATATAGAATTTTACAAGAGTTTTTTTGCTATGCTACAACTCTTGAAAACAATGAGTGATGGTGAGAGAGTCCAATTGTTGGGTTGTTTTACAGGTGTTGGAACTCTTAGCTTGAGTTTCAAATTTGAATTGATTTGAATGTCTATCTCCACACATGACTGAAACACCTTGAGGTGATTCACTTGAATTGCCTTGAGATGATTTAGTTGGGTTGAAACTCTTCAGATCTAGCTTCTGCAAGTTGTCGTGGTAAAGTCCCTATGGGACTCATGGAGGTTCCTTAACATGCCTCCTCAATCTCAACGGCTGAGATGTGACATTGAGATTGCCCATCAAGAAAGTGAACTGTTGAGATGAAAGAGATTTGGTAAAAAACATCTGCCAATTGATCATTGGTAGACAAAAATCGAACTTCAAGCTGGAGTTTGGCCACTTTGTCGTGAATGAAGTGATAGCCAACCTCCACATGCTTCATGCAAGCATCAAAAACAAGGTTGACAGTGAGATATTTGCCCCCCCCCCCCCCACATTGTCACACCACAGGATGGGTGGAGTGGATAAGAAGATGCATAATTCTTTAAGTAAGGACTAAAGCCAGGTCAATTAGCTATGGTATTGCCAAGGGCCTTGTATTTAGATTTAGTACTGGACTAAGCCACTGTAGCCTACTTTTTGGAGCTCCAAGAGACAAAATTTCTGCCCAAAGAAAATAGCACAACCTCTTGTGGATTTGCGATCATCGGGCAACCTGCCCAATCAGCATCTGAAAAGGTTGACAACTGTAAATCAAAGAATTTATGAATAAGTATATTTTTGTATTCATGCCCTTCAGATAGCAAAGAATCCATTTGATAGTTGACTTGTAATAGCCCTAGTATTTCCAACCTAGAATCTGTAATGTAAGTTCGAGTACCCAAAGTTCCTGCCGGAAGAAGTTGCGAGCTATCCGAATTGAAGCCCATAATTCAAACTCTAAGCCCATGGATCTGGATACTACTGGTGAAGAACATGTCTTACTGGGAACCCGAAGAAGATCCAGTTAGAACCCGGATGGACTAGGCAGATGGATTTCCAGCATGGGGCAATTCGAGTTTAAAGATGTCCAAGATCAAGGTAAGAGAACTTCACATGTTGGTTTAAGTTAAATTGGTGTTAGGGATCAACCGGGAGAGCAAAACACCCAAGTACTAAAAAGTATTATGGGGCAATTGCTTAAGGTGGTTGATTGACCCAACCAATGGCCCCAAGCCACCAGTCGGTTGAGTTGTGGGTTTTATAACCGTTTCGGCCTTGGCTCCCTATAAATAGCCATCCATGACCTAATTTCACATTATTATATTTGTGGAGGCTGTTGTGGACTGAGTAGAGGTTGTGTACACGTGATTGGTTGTGAAGAACCCTCGATTCACAAAGAAGGCTTGGATCTTGCTTTGACTTTCAGATATTATAGAGGTTAGTTAAGCACTCTCTTATCTTATTGGGATTTTATATTGTTAGAGAGTAGTTCCTCCCTTTAAAATTTTGTAGTGGTGAGTTGGAGTGATTAGATCCTTTTCCATTGATGATCTCAATTGGATCATGCCAAGAGATTGATTTTCATATCTGAATCTAGGGCTGATCTTGTCGAAGAAGATGATGTGGATTCAAATCATTCTTCTTTTGTGATCTGATGTGTGATGCCCTCTCTAGAGTTCTAAAAACGAAGTTTGGACTTGAATCAATCCAAAATCAGATATCGAGAATGGGTGATCAAAAGCTTGAATTTCAGACTTGGAAAACTGCCAAAAAAGAGGGCGGTTGCTTAAGAAGGTCCCTTAAGGAGGTCAATTGAACCAACCGGCCCACTTCCAGAGGTTGTTTTGATGTTGTTTTGTGATTGCATTTCAGACCTTAATGAAACTTCTTAACCCTAATCTAGGTGATCTCTAAGGTCTATTGAAATGGTTATTTGAGAGATTTAATATGCTTTTCCGTGATATTTTCACTAAGACAGGTAAGGTTACAATTGCATGTATGATTGACATGATGTTATGATGATTTGTCTATTATTATAAACATATATATAGCCTCATTATTTGCTGTAACAGTAGGTAAATATGTTTATTTGATGATGATATGTCATGGATAATGTTAGATGTATTTAATTTATTACTTGATGTGGAATGATGTGTTTGGTGCAACTATGATTGAGAATTATCCTTACTAGGTATTCCTAACTTGGGATATCAGGGACTTTGGTATGGGACACTGTTCTCTAATGCCCCTAGCACTATCATGGTTGCTAGTTTACATGCCTAGGAGGTCTAGACTGCATAGTTAGGTACCATCACATGCTACTACCCTTTCGGCAGAGGTATTAAAGCCAAATGACCCGTGATAATGATGGCGTGACTCTATTTCATCCAATAGCGGTAGTTAGTCCATGAGGACATCAGTGGTCCACTATTGATTATGCAATGGTAGGGTTGGGCTCATGGGCGCCCAATAGGCAACTTGGGAGTCTTGAGGGGACATGACATAATCCGCCCCAAAGATATGTGGATGACCATAGGGTTAAGGAATGGAGTCCAACAAAGGTAATTAGTCTGTGAGGATTCTCATTCCTAGGTGGAGAAGGATACTAAACCAAGTTGATTGGTACCATAGGGCAAGTATCTGGACCACATGTAGTATGTCAGTACCATAGAACCTTGCATTGGGTTAGAATCCCCAACATGCACCAGTATTCATGCCAATGATCGTGGTGAGAAAGTGTGGACTCTAACCCCAACCAAGGTTGATTGACGATGACTATACCCCCTTGTTCGGGATCCCAACAAAGGTAGCTAGTATGTGATGGATCAAAGTGACAAGACCTATTAAGAGGAGGGCTGGTGTTATATCTTAAAGCATGTCTATCTTATTAAAGACTTGCATGATTAGTTGCTAGATGTATCCATACTATTTCTTATCACCTTTTTCATTTTGCTCATGATCAGTTTGTGATGGTGATGTGTATATGGGATTGTTGCCTTACTCAGTTTGTCAGAACTTGTCTTCATGGGTTGTCTCTGTTTTTCTTCATATGACTATACAAATGCGGGAGAAGTTTCATATTTACGAGAGAACTCCAATGAAGAGACTATGGAGACGTTAATGGGAATTGGTGCTGCACAACATGAAGCCTCTTGCGGGTGCATGGAGTGCTCTCATGGCACCTATTGATGGAAAAAGGATTCAAGTGGTTCATCATTTGGACAGGTCGATGAGAGAGGGTAGGGTTTTATGACACCTTCTATCTTTTTTTTTTTTTTTTTGTCAAAGACACCTTTTATCGAGAGACTAGAAGAAAGTTGTGCCAATCCTGAGAAAGACAACAACGATAATTAAATCATGATATTTTTCTTTGCTTATGCTAAAAGCATTCTTTTGGATACATTTCCTTCAATTCACTCCTTGGATTACATTTACTATTTTTCATTGGATTTTGGACTCTTTGTTCATCTACATTAAATATTGAATTGTTCTTAGCTCTTGAATTTGTGTTGTATGTATTTATTATTATTGATGGCTAAACTGCGGATCTTGTGGCTGTAGATCACACCCATGGGTTGTCAGGCGGGTCTGATATCGGCGGGTGGGGTGTGACATGACCAGTGATTAATGGTTGTATTATGCATGAATTAGCAAACCTTATTGATAGCAAATTGAATGGTAGGCCTTATAATGGTAGCATATTGGAGAGCACCCACAATACTCCTGTATTGAGTTGGATCATAAAGGGTTTCACCCGTGAATCGATTAAGCTAACATGAGGTAGAGATAGGAGTTTGACTAGTTTACAAGTTTTCATGTTTTGCCTTGGCTAGTAAATCTAATATGTACTGAGTTTGACTAAGATGTAGACCATCGAGATTCCGAGTGACAAACATCCCTAAGAAGAAGTGATGTGACCCCATGTCCTTTGTTGCAAAGGTAGACCCAGTATGCTTTAAAAAAGGTAATTAAAATCTCTTCATTGTTGCCAGTAAGGATGATGTTATCCACATAGATAAGAATGTAAATAGTCCCAAGTACCCCTATGTAGATAAGTAGAGAAGCATCAATTTTGGATCCTTGGAAACAATATTCCCAAAGAAGTGTACTAAGCCTATCAAACCATGCACTGGGGGAGCCTACTTGAGCCCATAAAGAGACCGATGGAGCCTACAAACATAATCTGGGTGATGAGAGTTAGTAAAACTAGGTGGTTGCTTCATGTACAAAGTTTAATGTAATATACCATGCAAGAATGCATTATGGACATCTAGTTGGTGAATCAACCAAGATTTTGACACAAATATAGAAAGAACCAACTGAATGGTGGTCGGTTTGACCAGCGGGCTGAAGATTTCATTATAGTCCAGGCCTTCTTGTTGGTTGAACCCTTTAGCAACCAAGAGAGCCTTATACTGCTCAATTGACCCAACAACTTTCCTTTTGATCCAAAAAAACCCACTTACAACCAATAATATTTCTCTCGACGGGGGAGGAGGAACCAAAGACTAGGGCCATTCTTTAGTAGGGTAGTAAACTCCTCATCCATGGCTTCTCTCCAATGGGGGTATTTATTGGCAGTGGTGAAATTGGTGGGCTCAATGTAGGTGTGGTATGGAGTATGTGAAGTGGCAAGATAGGCTTTAGGTTTCCTAGTGTCATCTTTACTGCGGGTGACCATAGGGTGGGAATTTATGGGTTGGGTAGAAACAAGAAGATCTACAACGAGTTCTACATTGGGAAGAGTGGGAGTTGTTTTGGGTGAGGAAGGTGGAGAGGAATCATAGGAGGGGAGAAGGGGGGGGATTGGGTTCGGCCAGAGTGGAGGCGGTGGGCGAGCAGAGGAGTCCAAACCAAGTGTAAAGTCAGATAGGGATGGGACTTCCAGAGATGGAGTTGGGTTGGTTAGGTAAGGTAGGAGTATCCAAGGGAGTGAGGATGGAGGAAGACAAGGGGAGGGTTTACTGGAGAGATGGAGGCCCTTCACCAAAGGGAAAACGTTGCACACCGAAAACAACATGATGAGAAATTATCAATTTTCCAATAGTCTTATCAAAACATTTATACCCATGGTAACGGGATCTATAGCCTAAAAAAACTGTGAATTCTAGAACAAAAATCAAGCTTGAGTTTTTTGAAAGGTCTAAGGAAGAGATAACAAACATACCCAAAATCACGAAGGATTTGATAGTTTGGGGTTTCACCAAAAATTTTAAATAAGGAAGAGACATTCCCCAAAACCCTAGTAGGCATCCTATTTAGAAGAAAAATAAATGTTTCAAGCACATGGTTCCAATATTTTCAAGGAGTGTGGGAATGGGCTAGTAGAGTCAATCCAGTCTCAATTACATATCTATGTTTCCTCTCGACATCCTCACTTTGTTAATGGGTGTGTGGGCAAGGTAATCGGTATGCAATTCTTGAATTAGTCAGCAAAAGTGGAGAAAGATCTATACTCTCCACCCCATTCATTGTGAAACAATTCTATATTTCGCCCAAAAAGATTCTCAACCAACTTCTTGAATCTCTTAAACTCACCAAATGCTTCGGATTTTACAGTTAAAGGATACTATCAAATAAACTTACTATATGCATCAACAAAAATCACATAATACTCATAACCTTCAACATAAATAATGGGGGAAGGCCCCCAAACATCTGAATGAATCAAGTCTAGAGGATGCTCAAACGGGTTTAGAAATTC
Organism: Hakea prostrata; assembly: GCF_041222555.1. NCBI lineage: Eukaryota > Viridiplantae > Streptophyta > Magnoliopsida > Proteales > Proteaceae > Hakea > Hakea prostrata. The sequence goes on from NC_142609.1 coordinate 33,104,750, forward strand.
AAAGGGGAGTTTATGACTCTTCTCTTGTTGGCAAGCACTACAAACTAAAAAAAAATCCTTTTCTTTAGTGAAAGGTAAATCAAATGTAGAAATTAAACTGGTGAAGCCCATTAGAGTTCCGTCCCTATAGAAGACACTTCCCCATGATGCGATCCTTCACATAACAAATGTCAGGATGAAATTCAATGACAACATTATTATCTCTTTTAAACTGAGAAATAGAAACAAATTTTTTGTAATTGCTAGCACATGTAAGACATCCTGAAGAAATAATGAACTAGATGAAGAGAGTGGAAATTACCAGTGTGAGCAATTTGCAAATTAACACCATTACCAATCTAAACTTGATCATGACCATGATATGGTTGGGTTGCATTTAGGGATGTGTTGCTCTTGAATCAGGGTACCAAGTAGAGTCCGCAATAGGAGGAGGTTCATATGCAGAAAAATTTGCAACAATTGAATTATTTATTCCACTTTGAAAGGCATGATTAAAATGGTGACGGTAGTCCAATTCTTTATGAACCTTTTGATTACAAATTTGACAAAACTCACCATGTCCAAAAGTTTGAGATCCATTTGCAGTTGGAAAATTTGCATGATTATATCCATTGGAATGAGATTGATGGTAATGATTTGGTTGGGGCCATCCTCTATAAGGTCTTCCACAGCCAGTTGAACAGCCTCTATGTGGGGAGAAGGGAGGCCAAATGGGTCTAGGAGCAGTAGGGGATGCTCCAACAGCCAGATTGGTTAAAGGGGGTAAATCAAGAGAGGAGGTCTCATCTTTTAATCAAATTCTTGAGTTAGCAACATTCCACATAACTCATTTTAGGAGATAGGATTCTCACAAGTAGAGATAGAGGTCAAAAAGGCAGCATATTCAGGGCCAAGCCCATTTAAAACATAGAGGCATAAATCTTCATCTGATAAACTCTTACCAATAGCAGATTTGGATCCGCAATAGATTTAATCTTAAGAAGATAATCATGAATGGTGTTACCTCCCTTTTTAGTGTTCTGAAGATGAAGCTGAGGTTGCATGATTGAGGAGGTCGAGTAGAGCTTTTGCTAACTGATCCCATATGGACTTAGCATTAGTGGATCCAATGATGTGCGTGAACATTCTCAATTAGGGAAGCAAGGAGCCAACACATTAACAATTGATCTTGATGAACCCAATGGACTTCAGGTTTGGGAGATGTGTAGAGGAGTTGCAGTGGAGGAAGCGTCCACAACAGTTGGGGGTGGGCAAGGATCGATCCCATCGATGATTCCATACAAGCCATAGATTCCCAACAAGGGAACAAACTGATTCTTCCACATCAAGTAATTGCTCTCATTCAGCTTAATAGAGAAGAAGTTGTTGAAGAAGGGAACCAAGGGGATGGGAGAGCAACCTGGGCGTCTGATGCTATGATAAAAGTGTTATTTTAAGTGAAAGAAAAGAAGTAAATCAGAAGGAGAACTCAAGAAGTTAACGTGGTTCAGTTGTGTACTTCAACCTATGTCCACAGTTAAGAGCAGCTACTGGTTTTCTTTTATTGTGTTAAATTGTATTTGTACATGGCTTTATATAGAATTTAACAAGAGTTTATTGCTATGCTAAGACTCTTGAAAACAGTGCTGCCATGGATAAGAGTGAGTGATGGTGATAGAGTCCATCTGCTGGGTTGTTTTACATGTGTTGGAACTCTTAGCTTCAGTTTCAAATTTGAATTGATTTGAATGTCTATCTCCACACATGACTAAAATACCTTGAGGTGATTCACTTGAGTTAGAACTCTTCATAATCGAATTGTATTGTGGTGATTCAATTGGGTTGAAAATCTTCAGATCTAGCTTCTGCGAGTTGTTATGGTAGAGTCCTTGTGGGGCTTGTGGAGGTTCTTTAACAAAGCTTAAATTCAAGGTCAAAATTAGGCTCAAGATTAGGACAAAAAGTTAGAGATGGGTTGCGGCAGATTGGGTAAGACAAATCACTGATTCAAGACCTACCTTGGCTAGCCCCTCAGGGCAAAAAATCTTGAGCCAGGCTTTATTGAGGCTCAGGACCATCAGGGCCAAACTTGCACCCCTTGGATTCTCTAAACCAACATCAGATTCCATGCCAACAAGATAAGTCCATCTCAAGTAAGTCTTTGGGTTTTGGGCTTCTTGCTTCCCACAAAAGATCATGAAGTACCAAGCTCATTCCTCATGACTTGTATGATGAGTTGATCTTACCTAACCTATTGTAGTAAAATAGCATTGTTTCATTGATAGATTGCTAGGTTATATTCTTTTGCTTTCTAAATGAATCATACACTATCATAGACTATGTGGTTTTATTTAACCTCTCGCTTGCATAACTATTAGTTAGTATGGTGTTATGGATACTCTAGCATGGGAAGAATATGTTTGGATAGCATAGGAGGCATAAGGGTTCCTGACCGTTATTACGCACGTGATAACTGTGTTTTTTTTATTTTTTTTTTTTTTATTTTTTTATGAGCACTACTTTTTGAATAAAAGATCAGACTTTATTACATTTATATAAGAAATGCAATACAAACACTAACAGGAACCTAACCTAACACGCTCAATCTCACAACATCAGTCATCTCCAATACACCACCCTCATTGGTTCATTTTAAAATTTTGAAAGGACAAATGTAAGAAAAAAAAATCATCAAACTATGACGACCAACTGACTGCCCCTTAGAGAAACCATAACCACTTTAGGCAAAGAAAAACTTTGGTTCCTGAAAAGCATCCTTGCTCAATTCATATGAAACATGTTCAGGCCAACCATCAAGGGGAGCTGAAGCTTGATCCTTTGCAGCTGACTTTCCAAGATAATTTGCGTTATCTTCCAGTCTATACCCTCCAAATACTGCAATATGTGTTGCCACGCATTGATGTACCACAAACCGGAGTATTTTCTTCAAGGATATTGCAAGCCCTACTAATATCATTGAATCTAACTGCACCCATAATTTAGAAATGCCTAATTCACAAACCACCATCGCAGCACCAACCTGGGGTATTTTCCTCAAGGGTTATTGCAAACCCTGCTATCATTGAATCTAACTGCACGCACCCATGTTGTGGTGAAAATACACTCTCAACTCCTGGATCCAGTCCTAGTTCCTGAGACCAAAGCAAAGGTGAAAGTGGGCTGCCTTTGAGGACAAGAAACCACCTCCAATGATTAAGTTAGTTTAGGTAGGTAAACCAGAGGCTCCACTTTGAGGAATAAATGCTCAAGGAAATCGAGAAGAGAATGTTCTTCAAGAGTAAATGCAAAAGAGTAAATGGCCGGAGAACTCAAGTCAGCTTAGCCTTTACCTATGTGTCATTTGGTCATTTTTGCAATTGGACTATACCTAAGAGGGTGGCTGATTCACCGCGGCCCTACGATTAGGATGGCCTAAGTGAATGGCGGAGATGGTCTCTTGACAAGGCTTGTATAGCCAGATGATACGCATGGTTCCCAAGACAACAAGAGCTCCCATGGGCGACAAGTTACATGTTCTTGCCGGGGGGCGGGGGCCCCCCCCCCCCCCCCCTATCAACTCAATTCAGTGGTCGTCCGATTTAGGGATGAAAATGAAGCCCTTCAACCAAACATTTACAATTTACAAAAGCTGTTGTCCTTGCCTTCCTTCCTTTGCCACGAACCCCATATTTTCCTCAATCGAAAACATGTTCTCCCATCACAAGTCGAAACACTCACAAAAGTTCCTCCATAACCCTCTCACGAACTCACATTCTATAAACATATGACCCCCATAGAAGATTCCCTAAAGCAAATAAATACAACATTGCCTTAACGAAATCCTGTCTGACAATCTCCCAATAATGTTGAAAGAAAGCCCTATATACCCATCCAAACCAAGAGAACTATCAAGGTCTAGGTCCCACACTACATCTTTTACTACCTCTTTCTCAAAAGATAAATAATCAAGCATCATTTGATCCTCATCCAAATTAACTTCCTAGCATTTGTTTTTCAAGAGTTCTTTTATATGAGTGAACTTAAAGTTAGGGCGCTTTATATTATCCATCAATGAATGCTAGTAGCTTCTTACAATAAAAGCAAGAAATGTTGTCTGAGAATTGGCTAAGAGCACAGAGCTGACTATAGGCTTTTTTCATCATAATTTTCACATTTGTCTTCTAAAAATATTGTGAAAGGTTGGAATTTTGAAAGATCTTTTCAGTTGTTTATTGAGTGTTCCCCTCCACCTTTCAGACATAAATAATACAGAATAGAGGTTTTAGATTACTGGGATGAAAGAATTTGAGCAGTCATTTCATTAAGAAGAACATGTTTCCTTGAAGATAATTCAGCAGTGAGTGGCAATAGAGGATTAATTTGGAAGATTGAATGTGAGATATCCCATTGCTTGGATGAAATTCACACAGTAGGGACTTATTGGCAAAGAAGGCAGCTGTATCATAACATCGACAGTTTTAGGAGGACTATCCACATTTTGTGACATATTCAACCCATAGTCGAAACTTATTAAGGAATTAGCAAATACACTTGAACGGTTGATCTCACTAAACTTCTTCAGAGCTAAAACGTACCAGTGGTACTTTCTTGAAGGTATTTAGACACCCCGATTTGTGCAATACGGATTCTAAAAGTGTCTTCACCCCAAGATCAGTCAGCCCAAACCTTTAAGGTTACACCCTAGAAAGGTTACTTAAGGTTTAATCATGTTATGTTCACGGCTTAATAGAATAACAACAGGAAGAGAGAGAGAAGGAAAAAAAAAAAGGAAAAAAAAAGGAAAAATAAAAGAAAATAAAAGAAAAAATAAAAGGAAAAATAAAAGAGGAAAAATCCAGTGTAAAGAATGAAGTCGAAAATTGGTTTATATAAAGCTCCAAAGGCTGTGGGTGAAAGGGTAATGTCACATCTCTTTGTGAGGGTACCTTTCAGTTCAACTCCCTTCAGTAATGTACCTATCCAGCTAACCTCCTTACAGGAGAGTGCCCATGACAAAATAGGTTTTTTGGATCGAGACTTAAGACCCAAGTCCCAACTCATATAGATTTATTATTAATTAATATTAATATATATATATATATATAATCATGGCAATGGTCACAACAGGATTCAGGCTTGGTTCGTGGCGCACAAATTAATATTACATGGGCCCTTACTATATATAAACAATATAATTAACTCCTCTCAACCCAATGTGTGAGTAAATAAAATCATAGAATAAAAGACACGATTAAAATATATATTTATATAAAATAATATTAAGTCTTAAACATATTTACAACACCCATTACTTTCATTAAATACAGATTAATCGATTAGATCAACATGATTTAGTCATAGAAACCTTTGAGAAATGTGGTTTTCTTTATGTTTCAGTGTTACCTAAGAGTGTAGCTGTTCCTAACCTAGATTGACTCTTTCAATTGAGCTTCTGGTTGTTTGATCGTTCACCAGTTGTTGTCTAGATTAATCATGAGTGTTGACATAAGAGTGGCTAAGGCTGGAAGTGTCTGGGAGCAATTTTCATGCAGGGAGATTTGTGAGAAGCAGCACAACTATCCATGCAATTTCCCGTGGAACTTCTACTAAAATAATTATACACTTTGGAGATTTAATTAATATTCTTTTTAATAAAAGGATCGAACTTTTAATTAGAATCTTTTTAAAATATTACATTTTCTCAGAACCAAACACTCAATCTTATAATAATAGATGTCCTACAAATTCACTAATTCTAATAGTGATATTTATATTATTTCATTTTAGTTAAATATTATTTTATTTTGCTTTATTTCTTTCACAACCAAAGCCAGTTGAGATGTGTCACCTGAAATCACATATTGCCACAAAACTAGCTGAAGTGCATGGAAAAACGTCTTTAAAGAAAACAACACATGATTTCAATTCACATACATGATGGAGGATAATAAGTTCGAAATATCCTTCTAATTCATTGGATATATTTGTCAAATTTATCGCTAAAAACAGTTAAATTACTATTTATTTTCAAAAAGATTTCTATAATAATCAGTGTCTAAACGGTTATGTCATAAATGGCATTTAACACCAAAAAAAAAAAAGTCATAAATGACAAGCCTTAAAGTAAGGGTATTAATTGCGTATCAAAAACGTTTAACCGTATCAAACCGCGTTGTCTAAAACTGCATCATAGTATACGTTCAAAATTCGGACGGTTCCCAGTTTTGGGTACTCATACCGTCGGTATGTACCGAACCGTACCTTATTGGTACTGTACCAAATTAAAGAATATAAATTGTAATTCTACTATTAAAACACTTTACCCTATTCCTTATTCCCTATTTTAGTTTTTCGTTTCATCATTCACTCCTCTTCTTACTTATTTGGTCTCTATTAATCAGATTTACTTGTTTTATCTCTGTTAATATGAAATTCTATCAATTGGTTGATCACAATTTCATTAGGATCTTAATGAACTAATAACAAAAGTGGCATAAGTTCATTCGAACCAAAACTGTACCGTATTAGATATTGTGTTTAAACCGTTTTTCTGCACTGATTTAATATCGAAACCGCACCGAACCGTCTTTGTAAATACCGAAACCATACCATACCTAATTTGGTTCTGGTTTTCGATATTCAAAGTTGGTACCATACCAAAATTGTACCGAATTACCGAAATCATACCGATTGACACTCGTACCGTACCTTAAGGTAAGGATAGTTAATATGATCCTGAAAAGGATTTTGGGTCTTTTGTGTTGTTACTGTTGTTTATAGAGATATCATTTTCCAGTTTTACGACACAAAACCCAAAACTCATAAACCAATGTTATAAAAAAAACATAAAAGGCAGAAAATCTATGTCAAAAACATGAACGAAAAAATATTACAGAAATTGTCTCCATACAAAACCCCTGTTATAGCCTCTACTCGAGTCCGAATCCTCACCCCGTCGGGGGAGCACAGACTGCTCCCCGACGGCTTCCCAACAACACAAATACGTGGGCCCCACAATTGAAAAACACTTTTTGAAAAAATTATATAAAAATTCAAATTTTCACCTGTGAGCCCCACGTATTTATATGGTTGGGAAGCCATCGGGGAGCAGTCTGTGTTCCCCCGACGGGATGAGGATCCGGACTCCCTACTCAACTCCCTATTGTTAAGGGTAGAATTGTAATTTTCTAATATATTTTGTATTCTAAATTTTAATTAAAAATAAAATGGCCATAATCTCCCCTCAGCATTAACAGGGCAAGGGATGGTGTTAAGTTTTTCTCTCTTTTTTCCCCGGAAAAAGAAAAAGGGGTGCACATTAAAAATTCTTATTTTATTATTTTATAGGTAGGTTAGGTAACAGCATGAAGGTAGGGGAAATGTCTAACCTAGGTCAAACTAATTGTCTCCGCCATACAAAATTAATATTTTAACCCAGCTCAATCTGAAGGTGTTTGCAATTCTAATTTCCACCCATATTGGTTTATTTCACACCTTGGGAATCTTATGTATATGTATATATTATTATGTTGGGATATTATTGTTGTTCCCCTGTAGTTTAATTTTATTACTAATAAAATCCTGTTCTTTATAAAATTACTGTTGTCCCCCTTCCTTATAACGGTGTTAAGTAGCCGTTAAGTTTGAATATGTAATTTCTAATTTGCCCTTCATTAAAATTAAGAAATCAAAAGACGATGCTACCCCGTTTATAAAAACCAGATTAAACGTAAATTTTATCCTAAACTTCATTTATTTTAAATTAATGAAATGGACAAAATCCAAATCCGATTTGGTTTCCCACCTTTACTAAACTTCATTTATTTTGAAAGAAATAAGCAAAATCCAAATCTAATTTGGTTTCCGACCTTCACTAAACTTCATTTACTTTGAAAATATTTTAGGTGGAATTCAATTTCCAATTTGAATTGAATTCGATTTTCCTTCTTCTTTAGTTTCTATTTGAGTTTTATTCAATCATTCTTTTTTTATTTAGTGGTTTTTTTAAAATTAAACGAATTATAGTTATTTTTTTTCTCCACAATTAACTAAGGGTATTACTGTAACTTGACAAAAGGGTAAATAAGTAAAGAGATAAGTATAAGGGTATGTTGGGGTTTTTGAGAAAATATAAAGATGCTACATCATCAGTAAACTAAGGGAACTTAACGGCAGGGAGGCAATAGTAATTATAGACAAAGTTGAAGGTTGGATTAATAATTTTAAAAAGTACAAGAGATACAGCATTAATAAAATCAAAATACAGGAAGCAATAGTAATTATCCCTATTATTTATATAATAATCAAAAGAAAACTATTGGTCAAATATTCAGATCCATATAAGGATTGGACAAATTTGTTTCTACGACCGAATTTATGTCAAATTTGATTCTGTGAATGAGAGGAAGAAACTCTCAAAGTTTCTTCCCTCAAATCGTGTAACTTCCACAGCCATGAATTTCTTTCCCGGCATCTTTCGTCACTTTCGTCGCATGACAAAGTCCAGAAGCTCCAAATCAAGAATTGTCTGCGACGGAGATGTTTGCATCCTCCCCAAGGTGAGAAGCTCACGATCCGTTAATTCTGAAACACCCAAATCCAAGAACAAACCAAGCAGGAGAACCAGAAAGAGAAGAAACTCGATTGCTTCATTCTTCTCCCCAGAAACCACTACCTCGAGCTCCACCACCATTGTTGAACCAAAAACAACACCTGAATCACTTGCTGTTACCGTTCCCTGAAGTGGGCTTTAAAGAGATCTATCGTGTCATGATCGAGAAGGGCTTATCTTCCACAGACGATTCTTGGCTCTTCGTAAGAACCAAATAGTAACCAGTAAGCCAAATTCTGGTTTCTGTTTATAGATGATTGAAAGCAAACTCTAGTAAGTTAGTTTTCGTATTCGATATTTATTTTCTTTCTCAATTTTGGGAGACGTACCAGCCGGATTCCCTTTCAGATTGATGGAGATAAAGATGAATTTCCTGCAACTCTTACTGTTATGATTATGAAATCTTCTTCTTCTGGAGATGTGTCGGAACTGCTGAGGGAAAGAATTTCTTCTTCCTTTCTTCTATATTTTTTTCCCCCTCTTGTTAAGGATTTATTTTTCAATTCTTGAATATTGTAACTTTTCTTTTTCATGTTTTCTCTATGGAAACCTTCTTTTTTTTAATTTTTTTTTCTGAAACTATTGTATAATTTCCCATAATAAGTCTCGAATAGCCCCCATTTGCAGAAATTCTACAATAGTGTGCGACTCATGTTGCACGGGTCATAGTTGCCGCATGGTAATTGCCTGGTTTTCTTCTTTTTTTGCTTAAAAGCAAATTTAGTCCAAGGCTAAGGGCATAAAGCCGAAGTGGCGTGAGATACAATTACGTAACTCCGCCAGTCATTCGAAGTGGAAATAGGTCATTCTATTGGGGCCTGTTTGGTTAAATATCTGGAGATTTCAAATATTTAGAGATTTCAAATCTATGGAGTCATAATTTATAAAATTAAATGTTTGGTTAACTGAATATGTGGAATGAAATTTGTGGATTCATCTGTGATTTTTGTGAATGCGGAAATGTTTAGCGTTTTTATAATAGACATACCCATAAATCTACAAATTCACGTTTTTAGTGTATAAAGATGAATCTGTAGATTTCATGAATCTAGAGATTTTCACAACCAAACGGATATAAATCTCGCAATCATGAATCCAGAGATTTCAAATTTCTAGATTCATGTAACCAAACAGGTCCTTAGATACTGCAAAGTCCTTCTAGCTAGGGTATCGGCAACAACATTTGTCTCCTTAGGTACATTAGAAAACAACAACTGAAAGAGTAGGAAGAAAGTCCTATTGTCACTGATAATTACCTCAAAATTGGATGGTTCTCTGTGCTCCTCATATAGAAAACCATATGATAAAGCCCAACAATCAAGAACCCCCCCCCCCCCCCCCCCAACGCTTGTTACAAACCTTCTGCACCGAGTACACCTTTTTAATTTATCCACTCAAATGATTGTAACGTCCAAGTAAAGTAGTGAGTTTGCACGCAACGTACCCTGCCTGAGATCAAAGCGCAGGGAGTTTTAGACAAGCATCCCTTGTATAGTTGGGCGGAATGAACTGTTTTGAACACATCTCAATGTCTATCAACTGTAAATGAGTGTAGTACAACCCAGCTCAAGAGGTGCTCAATATACGATCATTCAAGTTTGTTATATGCTTTACACAAGTTTGTATGCAGCACAGCCCAGTTACGGCATGCACTCTCTAGATGTCAAGGTCATTGACAAGCCCAATCTCCCTATCCAACCCCATTACACAAACCTGCGACTTCAAACATGCATGGAGACTTTTTTTTTTTTTTACTAGCACTCATTTAGTAACAAAAAAAAAAACACACATGAAACCCAGAGGTCAAACCTAACCAAGGAGCGGCAAAGACCAACCGAAGGGCAGCAGCCGGGGGGGGGTCAAGCCCAAGAGACACGCCACAAAGCCCCGAACAAGAACACCAAAAGCACCAACACCCCAAAGGGGGACAACACACCCCAAGGGGGACAAAACACCCCCGGGGGACAAATTACACGCCCCCCCCCCCCCCGACCCCCAAGCGATGGTAGCAACAAGGCGGATAAGGAACCCATCCCGATGGCGACCGGCCAAGCCGACCAAAAACCCAACCGCCGGGCCCCAAAACAAACAACAAAAAAAAAAAAAAAAAAAAAAAAAAGAAAAAAAAAAAAAAAAGGAAAAACCCAGACAGAGAGGAAATGGGGAAGAGGGAACGGAGATGGAAAAGAAACACCGACGGGTTCCTCGACAAGAAAAGAGAAAAAAAACAAAAAAAAAGAAAAAAAGAAAGGGGGGCGGAGATGGGAGGAGAAGAGAGGAGAGGGAGAAGAAACCGCAGAGGGAGAGGCGAGACGGAGGGTGCGGGGGAACAGCGAGAGAGGGAGAGGAAGGCGGAGGCGGAGCGGGAAGAGGAGCCGGGAGAGGAGGGAAAGAAGAGGCGCGGAGCGCCGGGAGAGAAAAAGATAGAGGGGAGAGAAGAGGATGAAACGGAGGCGGACGCCCCCCCGAGGGGGGGGCGACGGTGAAATGCGGCCGGGAGGCGTACAGAAATCACACTGATAACATGCATGGAGACTTACTAACTGTATGACCCATGAGGTAACTATGGCAAGTACTCAAAAAGGGAGACCAGCAAGGAGTTAACTAAAAAGTGAATTGATCCATAAATGCGAGGTAGTTATATTTGGATACATAAGCTGACAAAAAGCCATCAACACATCTAACTGCTCATATAATCATCATTCAGGAATATTTTATTATTCTCTAACTAATTAGAACCACATGATAAAAACACTGAAAATGAGTCAAATCACCTCACCTCTCCTTGTGCTCGCACCAAGGCCTTTTCACCGCATATATCATCCGAGGCTCATTGTAGGTTCCATCTTTGAATTATCTTATTATATTTAAACATGGGTCCATAATAAAATATAGGTAAATTAAAAAGATGATTAAAAAATATAACACAATTATAGGTAAATTATTAAAAATATATTGAAATAAATCTTATGGGAAAAACATTCAATTTCCATAAATTAAGCAAAAAAAAAAATCAATGGTTATGATTAGATGTAATAAAATCAATGGGCTAAAATTCTAAATGTCCAACTAATAAAAGTTTAAGATTGAATTTTTTTTTTTTTTTTTTTTTTGGGGTAAGATGACATTGAAATTGTAATGAAAAGAAATCAAAATTTTAGAAAAGTTTAGGGCCTGTTTGGTTACATAAATTCAAGGATTTGAAATGAAATGGGATTTCAAATATACGGATTCATGGTTCAAAAATTAATTATTTTGTTAGCCTCAAATCTATCGAAGTTTATAGAGTTTTGTTGGATTATTTGACGTGAATCCGCAAATTTCATCCATTATATACTTATAGTGGAATCCATCCATGGGTTCCACCCAATACCCAAGAATGGCTTACCTAAAAACGTAAAATCATGAGATTTCGTGAATCCAGAGATGTTTTACAACCAAACAAGTATAAATCTCCGATTCATGAATCTAGGTATTTGAAATCTCTAAACTTAGATAACCAAATAGACCCTTAGGGATTCTTGGGAATGGGAGGCAAATACTATTTTTCACATATAAAAAAAAAATTAAGGGAACATAAAGGGAATATGAATAGTTTTAAAAAAAATTAACCCCCTTGGACCTTTAGTAGCTCGGCCTCCATCAAGGACTTAAATCCCCACCTATGGTGTTTGAACAGATTCTTGTTGGAGAGGCTTTAGCTATAAGAGCAGGTATGGTGTTTGCACTTCATTGTCGTGTGTCTCAAGTGCATCTTGAATCATATTGCGAAGAATTCATTCGGCTTCTTTACAACTTTGACAAACTAGATTACCCTCTCTTTGTTGCCTCGGCGGTTGAAGATATCTTCCTTTCATGTGACTTCTCTTCATGTTCTTTTGAATATATCTTTAAGGAGTATAATAGGTATGCCCACTCCTTAGCTCAGAAGGCTCTCACTTTAGCAAGAAAGACTCAGTGGCTAATTTCTACCATGCGCTGGATGGAAGCACATCATTGTTTTGCTCTTTGGAATGAAATTTCCTTTTACCAAAAAATAATAATAATAATAATCTCTATAACCTGTAAAAGTGCCTTACAAGTCTCAGTCGACAGCCTAGGTGAACCGTTTGCACAGATAGATAATACTCATCAATTTGATAAGTCAAATCATAAACCGAGATTTTGCAGACACCATTCATTCCAGTGGAATCTAAATGTCCACTTCATCACATGCAAATACACATCAAAATGTTGAATAGAACCACTTTGCCCAGGTCTACAATTTCATTATAACGAATTGCAATATAACCTACCTTCCACAACATAGCTAATGATTCTACTGAAATATTGCAATCTGTTGTTGTCAAGTAAGTCTACCTACTGAAGTTCAAGGTTCACAACACATACATGATCCATGAAACCAATTTAATAAATCTTTATTATAATTCGTCCATTTACTAATTTTCTACCCGTCAGAAATTATTCTTTATAAGTATCTCACATACATGCATGTTTACATCAACTCAATCTCAATAGGGATATTTGTTGTCATCCCAATTGCCCCCAGATGTATCAGGGTTCTGAAGTTAAACTAAAGTGTTTCCAACACATACCTCATGCTTCACTGATTTTTGCTGGTTCAGCCCATGATTGGTGTAAATAGAGGGTCATGCTGGAATTAAGAGAAACCAACATATTTGCATGTCCACCAAAAATAAAAATAACCTTGCCCATCTCCTCTTTAGTGCCCCTGAAACAAATCTGCAATTATAAGATGTACAACAGCTGGAAAAGATTCATCAAGATGATTCTAACCTATAATGGTCCTCAACTACAAGTTGGGATCCAAGATCACAGCTGATGACAAATTTGAATGCACAAAACCACCTTCCCATGGAGAACTGATGGCAAAACAACATAGTGGATGCCATTCCTCCAGCTTGAGAGCCAAGAATCATCAACAAGACGGTGTCTTGAGAACAGCCAAAATTCCGAACAATTGACAGTCCTCTTGTGATAAGGTAAATAAACAAAATCCAATGGATTTCATGCGTGTGCAAATTATGTATCCGCACAATTTCATGTCAATATCCTTGGCCAGAATAGCACGACCAAGAAAGCAAATACTACTGCAACTGAGTTGATTATGTCTTTCAGCAATATCCAACTTCAGAATGCCATAGCCTTCAACTCATTATATCATCCTTTTCAAAGGGTAAATTGATGAAGGTGATATAAATACTTTGAGGTCTTCAACCAATTTCTCCTGTCATCCTCAGGCATCAGTCCAGAACAGTAGATTTACAATAGATACAGTTGTCAATAACTCTGAAGTATGATGCAATGTTTGAGGTGTTGAAGGAGACTCAACTTCCTTACAAAAGAGTAACTGAACTCCTGTTGAAGAAATAACGAGTTCGTTCCTCACAAACAAGCCGGTAGCTCTTAGAACTCACATCTCATTCCTTCTATTTCTATAAACACTACTCAATTTAGAGCTGTAATGCCAGGTCTGGTTGTTGAGAGTCAACCAAAATACCAGAAGATTGATGCCCAGGAGACCCTGATGATTGGAAACCAACATTCAAGTCAGGAGGCACTGTATCCAGCTTCTGCTTTGGTTCAGTATGTGACAAAAGACCGCGCCACTGGGGTTGCATCTGAAATCTTGATAAGTCGGCTGTTAAAAGTTGAGGGAGAACAACCGGTGTATTGCTTTGAGACCGTGTTTCATCCCCATAATGGACAGGCTGTGGAAGGAAAGCCTGAGGAGGGAATTTATCCCTCCCATTCTGCAACTGCAGCACCCCAGAACCATGAGATTCCTCAAAAAATCGTGAAACAGGTGGGTGTTCTCGAGCTGAGTTGTACACAGATGCTGCAGCAATCTGCATTTTTGACATGGTTAAATTTTCTGTTGAGTTAAACAATGTAGTTCTAGCAGGCATCCAAGAGCGGGTAGCAGTATCTGAATCATCTCTTATTAGGGATGGACTGGACTGCATAGCTTGTTGAGCAGCAACCAGAGTGTGATTTGAAGATCTTTGCGGGTTTTGTGTCTTCTCACCCAACATTCTCATCAAGAAAACTGGGTCACGAATACCCTGTTCTTTATTTCCATGGGGAAGGTATGGTACTTCCCTACTGTGTTGATTAGAAACAAAATCTGGGGATGAACTGTTCACTTTAATACCATCCACACTGCCACTCAAAGCTTTACCGTTGGGCAATTCTCCAGCAGCAACCCCATTGGTTTTTTTCTGTTTGAGTGGTACAGATTGCACAAGATCTCTATTCTGGGAAACCATGTCCGGGAACCTTGAAGTAGTCATTTCTGAACCATGATCAAATTGCTTTGGTGGAGCTACCACACTGGGGTTGCCCCCAACGGAACAGTTATTCAACTCAGCTTTCTTAAAGACATGAATATCTGACTTTGCTGTGGTTATTGACTTCTGCTGCTGAGACGTAGAACCAGTGATTGGCCTGGTCCCAGCAAAACTGAACAATTTCCCATCCAATGTAGACCCACTAACAGGACTAACCATTGCAAGTTCCTCTGTCGAATGAGAAGCTGCCATCTCTAATGAATTCCGAGTTTTGAAGCCCAGGTTAGCATCAACTTGCATAGTCTTCAACCTCTCAGCACTATTCTCCTTTTTTGAAGCAGCAGTGTGGTTTAAATTTGTACCATACGCCAATTGTTTCTGGGTACTGCTATCAAGCATTAATATTGGGATTGGAAGTGGTTCATATGACCCAACCCAGCCATGGCCAAATTTCACTCCCACAGGCAGTGACTGCTCAATTTTCCGGGAGGCAATTTTCCAGGCAACAGGTCCAAGAGCTGCAGCAAAACGAGCCAAACTCCTTGCATAGTGATGACATGCATGAAGTCCGACCTGATTCAGAACATTGAAACCAGACATACATAAGTATAAAAGGTCAGAGTGGACAAGAAAATCAGTGTTTTAGTACCATACATCAACCAGCTGCTTGCTTTCGCCTTCAAAAATTCTAAAAATTGAATCCGTTCTGACTGTAGGTTGACTGGATAAGTTATAAGTTGAACGCCGGTTTTCATCAATCACGGACAACTTTCTTCCAAATTTAGATTGTAACCCCTTCCCTAACACAAACGAGTAAACAAAGAAATCAGCAGACCATGCGCGG
Source organism: Hakea prostrata (assembly GCF_041222555.1). Taxonomy (NCBI): domain Eukaryota; kingdom Viridiplantae; phylum Streptophyta; class Magnoliopsida; order Proteales; family Proteaceae; genus Hakea; species Hakea prostrata. The sequence continues at coordinate 33,120,495 of NC_142609.1, forward strand.
AATGATGGAGATAGAAGTGCTCACTGCTCAATACATGCCCAACTTTGAAGCCACATGATAAAGATATCAGGACCTACATCCACAAGGAACCCAGGAAGAAGTCCAGCTACAACTCTTTTAAGTATTGTAGTAGCAGTAGTAGTTAAAGAATGACAATTTTACACTTTTTTAAGAATGGAATCAATTGAACATTTGAACCAATGGTTCAATTTGAGTCATGGTTTGATTGTCTCAATTCTGGTTCAATTAAGTTAGCATGTGATTAGCATAAAAATAACTGAGTGTAATAGGACTTCCACACCTGGCCACAATTTTACACGGGAGGTTGTGTTACATTTCCTCTTTAATTTCTCTTCCTTATTGTAAGTAGAATTAGGAAAAGCCCCAAGGCCCCAGCTATATTTAGACCATTGTTCACAGTAATAGACAATTCAGGTTTTTGGTTTTATTGCTATAGCAAGCTGCAGTTGCCTTTCCCTCATTATGTGAGAATTCTAGCTTAGCGTGTGGGATCTAAAATGAGGTGGGATCGCTCTACTCCATGGCGGTGAAGTGGCCATAAAGACCCTGGAGGTTCTAGTTTAAGCCTTGTTGAAGACAACCTACATTAGCAAGGTTCTACTTCAAGCTTCCAACTCAAGTAAGCCGCTTCAATTAAAAGACTGCAACAAGATTGAGAATAATTTAAATTTCTGCAGATCTCCTAATCTTTTAGAAAAATGTAAGCAAAGTTTTCTTGAGCAATAAATCTCCAGCACATTCTAGCCATTCAATCTTAATAAACTCCAGCCACATCATCCAGTCCAAAACCCCAGCCTTGGATACAACTTGCTATCCAACCAGACCATAAAACCCTAGAATCCACAACCCCAACCATCCCAGCACCCTGTCTTGAAATATTGATTTCATCAAATCCCTAGTCAATCAAACTCAATTACAAACCCATTTAACCATCATTTTTCTTTCAGATATTAATCACAATGAGGTCTCACCTAGTCTAAAACTCGACCCACATTATAAACCCATCCAACTACTAAAACCCATAGATCAAGAACTAACAAAGATCAAGACATCCCAGTTTTCCCAAGGTTGAGATGAGACAGATCGAATTAAAAACTACGGCAAGTTGGTCGAAATCTCGGTTGCAAGATCTCATTTTGACCAGATTCCAATCAAACTTGGTACTTAAAAGGGTCAATAACTTGATAAAGACAAGGAATCTTGCCCCAACTCAATCTGCATTTTGCTGCTAGAAGCTATGCTCTTCAAGTTTTTGGTCAAATTTCACTGGAATCTTTGTCGGAGACGTAATTTATTGTGGACACTTCCATTGTTTATTAAAGCTGGTTAACAGGAACATTTGATTTGATTATTTTTCAAAAACTAAATTATGCATAGAATAGGGGGCTTTAGACTTTTAGTTCATCATAGCTGTTGCAATTTATTGTCTAGAATCAAACTCTAATTTATTTTAAAAAAAAATCTTTTTATTTTTAAATAACAAATCTATTAGTTCCACAGTGCTCAAAATCCTATAATCAGCTGGACACCAAGTTTAAGCCCCATCCCTAGTCAAATCCCCAGAGATGGCCAGCTGAATTGGACCTAAAAAATGCACCAACTCGCCAAGATCTCGGCCCAACTCAGTTTTTGGAGGGATCGAGTTGACTCTTCTTGAACCATACAAAAACTCTGGATCATGCAAAAACCCTAATTTTGACCTGTTCAAGTTAGTCCTTTTTGGATCCCATTTAATTGGACATTTGTTCTATCTAAGGCTGCCTCACTGCAGTGAGGACAAAGGTTTATGACAACAAATAATAATGCAGAAATTCTCTTGGACTTTAGTTCACTCCACAGTCAAACACGGTTACAGTCATATTGGCAAATATAGCCAAATCCATTCGTTTATAAAATACTCTCATACTTTAAAAGGTATCTAATCCTCCATTTGTTCAGAAAGGCAAAAATATTCTGATTTACCCAACCATCACTTTATCTTGGTTAACATGCCTATTTCTGCCATGTGGAATGAGGATGTGGCTTCTAATCACTGGATAATAAAGGAATGTTAATAGAGCTGAGTGGAGAGCAAAAATCCATGTGGCTGACCCCGTTATAATTGGGTGGTGATGTTCGGTATTAATCCTATCCCTCCTCAAGACCTAAGAGTTGGTTATAATGCAGGTTTCGGGTAAGTCGGTCTGACGCCTTAAAAGGTTGTCTCATTGTTATGTGTGAGTCCCTTTTCTTACATCATTAATTTAAGAAAATTTGGGGGTTCAGTTGGGGAAAGGCTAGTAGTCATTGCAGATATTAACGAAAAGTTCTACATTGCCACAATATCAAATTAAAATGTCAAACTCAATCAATTGTCATCCTATGTATGTCCATACTCCTCCCAACCCCACCACAGCCTTTGGAAATCCAGAATTTTGAAAAGTTTATCCTGCCACACAGAAAAAATCCATTTGGCGAGAAACTTGACATGTGAGCAGAGAACCTATTGGTCTACCTGGCAGGAATAGGTCTATCAACCAGGGATTTGTTGCTCATTGCCTCATTGGGCTAATCAGCAAACTTGCTTCTATTCACTTAAAATCTAAAGCACACTTAGATCCCTACATCTCCACCAAATAAAATAAAATATAAAAAAAAAGGGAGAACCAAAGCAGGGCCCCTATTTCTTGTTTAGCCAAATTATCAGCACCCTGATTCAACAGTCTTCAAATTTTCTTTTAGTTTCATTTACACAATCAGCATTTGGGAAGAAAAGCAAAAAGAAGAAGATCCAAATCATACCTGAATGTTGTTCCTCTGTTTTATCTGCCTTGTTATCATTCAGGGAAGAATTGCCATCAATAAGTCCATCAATATTGTTAGGCTTTTCACAACCACCAGCATGCCTCATATTTGACCAGATATGGGTATCTCCTGTTGTAGCAAGAGTGGTACCCGAGGAAAAATCAGAGCCAACAGGCTCCTGTACAGTCCTGCAATAAGGCTTTTTGGTCGGTTTCTTCATGGTGAAATTGGATTTGGTTTTCTGCTCCAACTTGAGCTCTTTCTGAGAGCGCACAATATCAATCCTTAATCTGTGGAATTTCTTTCTTCCTAGATCTTGTATGGACCGTGCCTTTTAAAAACAATTAAGTGATAGACATCAAACGAATTTTTTCTTTGGATGAATGATAGACATTAAACAATTGCGTAGCCTAAACTTATAAAAGAGTGGAAAGAAATAAAAAGTCTTACTTGTTTGAAATATATGGTTTCTGGAGCATTATATTGCATCGCATTTGTGCAAATCAGGAATATATCACTCTGCATCCAAGACCCCAAAGATTAGGAGCCAGTCTAAATCAAATCAAAAGAAGGGGATTGTTTCTCTCCCTTAAAGTTATATCTCTATGCATATCATCAGAGCATTTAAATTCTCTTGGATGAACAAAGTAGGAAAAGGAAACAAGAGACTACCTCCCACTGCAATTCAAACAAATATTACCCCTATGCTGTCATGGTTCAAAGTAACCAAGACGGTACATTACAACCAACATTGCATAATTCTATGGAACAGTTGCAAGGCTCTTAAATTAAAGATTGTCATAAGGCATGGTTAGTACCATGTACTGGGCAACTAATATCTAGTATCATAAGGGGGAGTTAACACTTAACAAAGGTTATTAAAGTATGTCCAACCAATGGATTGTAGTGGAATGTGTGGAGTAAGACACTAGAGGTTGTAAGTCGTAACTATTTCATAACTAATATCCCAGTAATATTTAATAGGAAGAACCAAAGGAGTACGTGACAGCTTTTGTTTGCGTAGGTCCAATTTTTCAAGAGAAGGGAGGATGGATAACTCTCATAAACCAAGATGCCAGGGCTTCGTTTGTAAAGCCATAACTGGTTATTAGGAAGGACCAAAGGAGTATGTGACAGCTTTTTATTTATTTATTTATTTTTATCTCATTTCAGTTTCCTAGTTATCTCTTCTTTCATTTCCCTCATATTAATTTTTTACCATATTTTATCTTTTCTCCTTACCATGTGCATATCATTGTACAAAAAGATTCAGCTACCAAAAGTATACTACTTAATTCTTGACATATATATCTTCTCAAGCAATAAGACCATATTGCTACATTTTCAATGTCCACTTTCCGATCCACGCAAATCATTTGAACTATCATTGGGCCAATAATCATAGTAGTGCCTACGGCAGTGCCTCTTGTTATAGCATCATACCACATTATGGGTTTGGGTCTTCTGTAGTCTTTGGCACATTGTTAATCTCATTTACGATCTGCATGTTGTCATAATTGCTAGTGAAAATTTAGAACCAAGCATTACAAATGAATTATAGTGGTAATATATGTAATGGAGATGAGGTGGCACAACCACATTCAATGGAGGCCCTTAAATGCCCCTATTCAAAGAAGTGATGTAATCCTCATTGAAGGAACTAGGAGAGCTAGGGGCAGACCTAAAAAACCTTCGGAGAAGTAGTGAGAAAGGATATGCATGGTATAGGCCTTCAATCCAGTGTGACCTCAAATAGAGCTAACTGGGAGGCAAAGAACCATGTAGCCAACCCCATTTGGTAGGATAAGGCTTCTTGTTTATGCTGATGTTGAAAATGAGGACGTTGAGATGGATGAGTGGAAAAACTAGGAAGGGTAAAGTAAGATATTTGTTCAAATTAGAGGTTGGTCATATCTAGTGCAAAGGCTCCACATTTAGCAGGGTTTGAGGAGGTCAGATGTATGTAGCCTTATCCCTATTTCCAGAAAGGTTCTTTCTAGGATTGAATAGGTAAAGTAAGAAATGATCATATTAGAACTGATTTAGGAATAGCTTTGGTACATCATAAGTTGTAAGTGGCTTGAGGTGATATGACCATGTTCATTAGAAGTCTTTGGATGCTCCAATAAGAAGGAATGATTTGATTCAGATTAAATAGGTAAAAGAGATAGAGGTACACCAAAAACTACCTTGGTAGAAGTGGTGAGAAAAGACGTGCAAAATTTAGGCCTTGCATCAGCTAAAGGCCTCAAATCAAGTTGATTAGAGAGCTAGGATTAATGTAGTGGTCCAGTTTAGTTGGGATTACGGATGAGCTGCTTTTGTTGTTATTTTTATGTAAATATTTAAGAGGAAAGTTTATTAAGCACTCAAACTCTGTTAACATTTCTGTCACCCTCAACTGAGATTCAGCCAAAGTCTATGTCCCTATGCGCAGACATAATGATTCAAGAAATTGTCGAACACTTTGCTTAACCCGTAGTGTTTCTCAAGTATTGAAACTTACGGCTCATAGCTCAACAACAGTATGCCATGTTGTTGAACGGGAGCCAAAATACAGCGCATGGTTAATCATCAAGATGCATACCAAGCAAAAGTTTGCTTGTAACATTCAGTGCTTCAATATCTCTAAAAGGAAAGGCTGAATAGAGTGCCCTAACTGAAGAACCCATTTAAGCAACATACTCCCAGATTATAGAAATGATTTTTTATTTCCATAAAAACAAATGAAAGAGAAAATCATCTATACAGATAAAGACTCAGAAAGATTCAAAAATGAAGAAGGAAAAACTATTCATGGTTATGTGAAGGAAAATTACTATTAGTAGAAAGAACAACAGTACATTTTTTTAAGAATATACAATAGGATAACTGGAACAAATCAAGGAGCTGAACAAGAAATGCACAAGGTAGGTAATTGGCACAAGGTAGGTAATTGAAGTGACATTTAAAATCCAAACTGTGGTATTTGACCAGGAAAGTAGAATCCATTCCATGTTAAGTCAATAGTTGAGCAGAGACAACTACTACCATTCAGAATAAAATAACAGAAATAAAATATTTCTTGACAACCCAGGTAATCTATCTGAAAGGTCAACATGATCTTCAAAAATAGTTCCAAACCTCCCCTCACACCACTCCCCCCCCCCCCCAAAAAAAATAAATAAATAAATAAAAAGGACTTTGGCTTAAGGTCTGGCAAGGAAATCTAAAAATATAAGAAGATTCTATCAATGACAGTCAGGGCATTTATCAAAAAATGAAAATTTGAGAGATTGAAAAACATTACAAGATGGATAGATCACCATCAACAGCCTCAGGTGCTCATGCCATCAATATTACAGCTTACTATTTCCTAAATTCCTTTAACTTTGCTTGCAGATGCAGACAGATAGATGGACAGAGAAAGATGACATTTTGTACAAGAAAATGATCAAACAACTGTACTTGTAAAAGTACTCAACTTAACCCTTATTGAATTGCCTGATTTTTAGAGAATAGAAGCTAACCACATATTCTCTTAGAAAGCCCCAAACAGATTCCCCAAGTCAACCTTTCAGTAGCAAATTCATATCACTATTCAATATTATGTTTGTGATCCAGTGATTCACTAGGATGACCAGCACATGCCTTCACCAGACGCAGAGCAAAGATCATAAACCAATGAGTTACATCAGTTAAGTATACCTCAAAGATGCAAAAAGCAATGCACCACTGAGAAATTTGGTGTTATCAAATTAAACTTTCAGTAGTTTTTCATAAGGGCATAACTGAAGCATCACTGTGCTAGTAATGTAAATAGAAAATTAAAGGTTTCAATTTTGGGCGAAATAGAGTTTGGAAATAAGGACTTCGAATCAATTTGCTGCCAAATGTCTTGATCTAGATTCAGATTCAGAAAATCAGGAAACAGATCAGCAAATCCTTAGAGCCTTGATGCTATCTGCCCTTGCCAGTCCAAGTTGATTCCTAGATGATATAAACTCACAAAGGGGCAAAGGATGACATCTGAAATGGTTCATTTATAGTTGACTTCCACTTTACAATGGTAAATAGCAAATTCTTCAAATCATTGCCTTGTGAAGCACCAGATATTCAACCAATGAAAGGCTAAGAAAGATACAGAACATTACTTACCTCATTATCGTAGAATAGGCATCAGTAGGGTCCACACAATCAACAAAATTAAACACTTATGAGGTAGGACAAACATATAGAAAACTTGCCGTGGTTCCTGTATACCCTGTACCCAATGCATATCATTCCCCATTTAGCATGGTTCTAAATCTTCAGTTTTACCTTTTTAGAATTAAAAACAGCAGAACAGGGGACTGAATCCATGTCACAAAATTATGATGAAAGTAAATAATTTTTTTAGATTCTCCGAATGCATAGGAGCAGAGGAAAAAGGGCATTACCCAATGCATGAGGCCTCTGCCACTGCAGGGTCTAGGAAGAAGACTAAACTTTACCATGTGTCAATATATGAAATTAACATAAAATAATGTACGCCCTTTCTCAGGTCACACTTTGTGAATTTGCTAAACATTTTTATTGGTGTAAGTAGAGGACAACCATTTTTGCATCAGAACCTCAGACTAATGCTACCAATACTAGGCTATGACTTGACAAAATAAATATCACAAATGAACTCTAATGACTAATGCTATTTGAAGAAATAATTAGGATCATGAAAGCCAAGTACCCAGAAGTTTGTTTAGTGTTATTCTATATTTTTCAATGACCACATTATTCATTTGTATGATTAGATTCCCCCCAAATAATGTACTAAATTCAACATAAAAATAGTGATCAGATTCCACCAATTTGGGTGATGGACTAAATTCATGTTGGTAGAAATGACCACCAGTATTAGAAGGATAAATGAAAAAAAAAAAATCTCATTCAGGTAAACCTTTTTAATATGGAAAAGCTTCAAGGGCTAAAGGAAACCAGATTTTACCAAATAGGAAGGTTCTGTACACTAACGAAGCTCCATCCACACTGTTCCACTCCAACCCCACACACACACCCCCTCCCCCGACATTTGACCTTTAAAACTAAGATTAAGAAACCAACCTCAAACTGTTCCAAGGTAGAGTAGTCCCCACTAGCCAGCTTTTTCCTGACTGTGCCGAAGTCCATTGGGTGCTTAACCACATCATGATAATCAGGAAGCTGCAAGAACCAGCACGATGACAAATTCCATAAAGCATGTTTTATAAAGAAATTATAAATCTTAGATTCATGAGTTGAAAAGCAGGAATGAACAAAAAACATCCAAGTTACCTCTTCGGGATCAACAGGCTCTGCATAAACACCATAAGTGTCTTTCCTGCAGTACTCAACAACAGGGTGCCCCTTAGATTCACAATTGAAGGAACACACAATCACGCAAGCACACATGCGCACAGCCCACACAAACGCCCCCACACACACACACACACACACACACACACACACACACACACACAGAGGCTTACTTCTGAAGCTTGTCTAGAATTAGCTCCAACGATTTCTTATCGGGTAACGGAACGCTCTCTGAAATACCAAATGGAGTGGCTGATCAAATTGCAGAAAAGGAAACCTAAAAGCTCAACCACACCGAACACAAAAATACACAAACATGCGAATCACAATAATCAGAACTAACCTGGGGCAGAGGCCATCTGCGCGGTATCCAAATTTGTCCCTTCCTGGAAAAATTCATAAATGCAAACCGTTAATACCCTTTTTTTTCGGTAGAGCCGTTAAGATCAAAACTCCTAACTGGTAAATTGGGAATCTCCAACATGTTATAATGTTAAGACAATGAAGTTAGGAAGACAAGAGGAGACAGGAAAGGAAAGTGGGAGCGTTATCAGATTCTGTGGGGGGACAAGTTGACAGTTGACCCGACCGTTAAAATCAAAGACAGACACACTTGACAGAGTGAGTATAACAGTAACAACTCCAATTTAGAAAACACTACGAATTTAACGATGCAGAGATCGAATTGAATCTCTCTAGATTCTCCTCTACCATTATTCCAACGGCAGCTCCGCTTCTGTTACTACTACCACCACTTCAGAATTAGTCATTTAGTTGTAGCAGCAGTAAATTGGCAGCCCTACCTTCTCCCGATGATGAGATCCAATGGAGTGAGCGTCATCTTCCCCATCACAATCGGCATTATCACCTTTACCGTAAGCAGCTTCGTCACCATCGATCTTTCGCTTCTTTAAAGGTTTATTCCCCTCTCCATAGTCGGAAGAAGAAGCAGACACCGCAGCACCCTTAGCAGGAGCAGACGCGTGGGCCACGTTATCTTCTGTCCGAATCAGGTTTGTTGAGGAGTCAACACCACCAAATTCCGCTTTATGTGGAAGCTTCAACACTAACTTCAATTTCTTCTCTCTCCTCTCATCCTCATCATCATCATCTTCATCCTCATCTTCAACTTCAACATCTTCATAGAAATCGTCGTGGTAGGTGAGATTCCGACGACGGATACTCCGGCGTAACTCATTTTCCGATGACCTATCAAGCGTTTTCCGGCGGAAACCGTCTTGACGGCCGAGATCGGCCTTGGTTGGCCTTCCTTTCTTCTTCTTCGTGATTTTTGTCTTACCCATCGTTGATTCGTTTCCTCCTCCGAACCTCACGCCCTATCTTTATCTCTCTGTCCTTTTGGTCTGTCTCTTCCTTGCGCCATTTTCATTTTACTTTTCCGTTCGGTGGGCTTTTTCAGCTGCTTCGTGTTCACTTTTGGTTCCGAAGCTAAGGCTTGGATTACGAAGCTCTAGGTTCGGATAATTCTAGAATATCGTATGATTACTCCTCCGTGAAATCCGGTGACGGCGTCACTCATTTGACGGCGTTTAGAATTTAGGAACAAAATGAAATACCGAGGAGTTGGGCGTCTCGGGACAGTGACAATCGTCACCAAGTGGCACGCTTTCAAGGTCATTACAATTTGCGCAACCAATCAACGGTTGCGATTTCAGATTTGTTTTATTAGGTTGACTTTTTATATCGTACTTCCTTTCTAAAATTAGGAATCGGAGTCGGATAGATGCATCATGCATGGTTTATTTGTTTCTTACGAAGGGATGGAAAAAAAAAAAAAACAGATCGGATCACTAGAGTAAAATACGAGACTTAAAAAAATAAAAGAAGGTGATATTTGAACTGAGGTGTGAATTATTTATGTATTAGTTAAGTTAACCTTCTATTACTGAATAAATTTTCAAAAAGAAAAGAAGAAAAAAAAAACAATGCTGGTGACTAGAATATGTCTTCTTCTTCTATTTCTTCCTTTGTTCATTATAACGAGCAAAACAACTCCTAATAGAGAAATACTTAAAGAATTATCTTGAGAATAATGGAATGCACGACAATGGAGAGATAATTTAGCAGATATGGTTAAGAATCCCAATCAGGAAAGCAACGATCACTATTGTGAGAAATATCGAGAGGGTTTGAAAATGAGACGAGAGAAAAGAATGTGGGTAAGACAAGAGATCTAATATTCTATCATAGAGAGGATTTGCGAGTAAAACGAGAGAAAAAGAGTACCTGTGAAACGAGATTTCTTTTTCATTTCTTCAAGACGACAACAAAAAAACTATTGGGAATCATAGGGTTTCAGTGATGAACTCCTAGCTTGATGAATGCATGTGGAAGGGTTTTTAGTGAAGCTGATAGAGAAGGAATAAAGGAAGAAGAAAGAAACGTTACGCCAACGAAAATCCACATCTGGTGATATTAGGTTAAACCTAACTAACCCATAAATAATGGGATGAAAAATATGTATTTTATTAGACAATTCAGATTTAATTTAACAAATTTGATGATGAATATTTAGAGTCATTCATCTAACATATTCACACATCCGTTCAGCTACATTTTAGCCAAAAAAAAAAAAAAAATTTACAAATATTTTTCTCTCAAAGTCTCACTAAATAAGTCCGATTTTTAAAAGAAATGGAGTAGCAAGTAGGCTTTCTTAAAGTTTGCCTACTTTTTCACCTTAATGAACCAAATAAAGTATGCTTTAAAATTTTATTGAAAAGTTTAAATTTTTTCACTCCTTTTTTTTCTACTCCACTTCAAATTCAGCAAACAAACAACACATTACTAATAAGAAAAAAATAATAGATGATCGGGTCCAACCGTGGTCAAGTTAGTGACCCCAGTCGAGACCGTTTCAAAGGTTGAACCATAAGTAGCATAGGTGTTAAGAAACTCGATAGTTATGGAAAGAGGCGTGCTCTCATTAAATTCGGGATACGCGATCGTGCCATACTAGGAAACTACAACTGGACTCAGAAAGAAGGGGGAAAACCCTACGATCGGATGGCCACCAAAAAGGATCATGAATGAATCCAATGATCAAGAATAAGAGGTAAACCCTATATAAACTAAAGGGTTGCACAAAGTAGAGGTATCTGAATCATTTCCCTCCATTATCCTTAGTAAATTAAGCTATGCAACTAGCTAGAGCTCTGTGGTGATTCACTTAATGATTTAACGTTCGGAGGTGGCTTCTTGATCACTGAGTCGGCCCAGTTCTAATGGTTGTTTTGCAGGAACTCGAGGTTGGAACAATTTTTAGACACATCATTTGGCACCATCTGTGGGAAACGCTTATAAAGTCATAGTAGTTACCAGATTTAAGATTCAGAGGCATCAAAATTAGACTTTTCAATCTCCTTTAGATGAAAACCTTGCTCCTCCAAAGGGGAATAGTATTCATGAAGGAGAACAACATGAAGAAGAAGAAATAGTTGGAGGAGCTCGTTTGAATGATCCAAATGGAGAGGTCCAAATGATTGCAGTCATTCAGAAGTAGATGAATCAAATGCAGATTCAGTTTCTAGAGATGCAAGCAATGCTTCAAACGATGGCCAAACACTTGGGAGCCCCAAGGAACCCGAATCTCCATGATTGTGAGGAGGTGAGAAGGCAACCCCAAAGGACTGAAAGGAGAAATTCCCCAGTAAGAGGATGTTCTCGTTGTAGGGAAAGAAACCCAATCGAGGGCCAGAACTTTTGTCAACCATTGGAAAGGAACCAAGGCCTACAAGAGATACAAGGAGAATGGTTGGAAATAAGAAGAACATGTGAGTTACCAAGGAGAGACGATCAAGAGGTACAGGATAGGTCGTAAGGAAGTTGAACAGGGACTCTAACTAGGATCGAGAGAGAAGTACGTACGCACTCAACAACATCCCAGGAGTAGGACATAGATAACGTTTTGACTGATAAAAAATTAGAGGATATAAATCAGAGATCGGGGCAGCTCACAAAGGGCAAAAAGACGGATGATATATACTCGATCATTAGAAAGACTTTGTTCATTGAGGCGATAGCCAGGTATGAATTCCCCCACAATTTCAGGCTCCTGGCCTTCTCTTTGTTCGATGGATGTGGGGATCTAGTAGCTCATATGAGTTACTACCAACAAATAATCTCTACTTCGATGTAAAGTGTTTGGGTCCTCACTAATGGGGGGCAGCTCAGAAGTAGTTTTCGAACCTACCATCAGGAAAGATAGCTGACTTCAGCGAACTTGCTCGGAAGTTTACCGGTCGGTTCCAAAGTGGAATATAGATCAAGAAAACCGAAAAGATTTTGTTCACTATCAAGCAAGCAAAGAATGCGTCTATTCGAAGTTACTTTCAAAAGTTCAATAAAGCGACCATGGAGATCGAGAGCCTTAATGAGCAAGTGGCCAAGACAACACTCTTTATAGGTCTCTCTAACCGACGACTTCTAGAACTGTTGTTGCAGAACATGTTGACCACGTATGCGGAACTTGTCCAAAGATGCCAAAAGCAAGCAGAAGTAATAGAATTTCTGGATGCTCGCCAAGGAGAGGTCTTAGGCTGCAAATAAGGAGCAAAAAGCTTCAGAAAAAGGCCAAGGCTTGAAAGAACAAAACAATGATCGTGGAAACAAAGGACCATCAGGGTGGAGATAGCACTTGCCTAACCATTCTGAGTACACTCCATTGAACGCCTAACCCTCAGAGATCCTGATGCAAATTAAGGATCAAGATATCTTGAGATGGCCACCCAAGATGGCATCCAAGCTTGAAGAGAGAAACATGAACAAGTACTATCATTTCCATAGGGATTATGGACATTACACTAATGAATGCAGGCATTTGAAGGCAACTATTGAAAGGTTAATATCCCAAGGGCATTTGGCAAATTACATAAAGCATCGGGAAGACGTCCGAGAGAGAAGAATAACTAGAGAAAAAAGAAGGGAACGATCGGGAAGCAGAGACCATCGGTCTGAAGCTTCTAACTCTAAGAAAGGAAAAGAGATAGTTGCCGATCTCCAATCCTCACAATATTTGGAGGATCATAGCCTGAGTCCCTTAGAAGATTGAAAGCTAAGTCAAAGTTTGTAGGATCGGGAGAGGTCGTGAAGAAAAGAAAGAGGCCAATTCTCGAGGAGGCCATCGTGTTTGGTGAGGAAGATGAAAAAGGTGTGTGTGCTCCACATGAAGACGCGATCATGATAAAGGTAGAAATTGGCTGCCGTGAGGTCCACCGAATGCTAGTAGACACAAGGTCATCAATAGACCTCTTGTCTTATGAGGTGTATCAGAACTTAAAGATGGAAGAGAATCTAATTAAACCTACCTCAACTCATTTATATGGGTTTGCTGGTCCTCGACCATGTCTAAGGGATTGATATAGCTGGATCTGATAGTTGGTATTTTTCTGAAGGAGGTAACTATTTGGGTAAATTTCTTGGTCATTCGAGAACTCCCCGCATACAATGTCATCCTCGGGAGGCCATCCTCACTAAGCTGGGATCTGTAGTGTCAACCAAGCACATGAATATCAAGTTCCCGACCAACAATGGTGTTGGAGAGGTAACTTTTGATAAAAAAAACTTCTAGACAATGTTATATTTCTTATTTGAAAGGCTACGACCTTTCCGATCAAGGTTCATGATGATCAGGATGAAGAGATCGTGCAAAGACCCGAACCTATTGGAAAGCTTGAGAGAATCCAATTGGATCCTTCCATTGAGGAGAAAACAACCTTCATTGGGTCAAAACAATTTGCACACTTCAAGGAAGAATTGAAAAAGTTCCTTCGGGAGAATATAAATGTGTTTGCGAGGTCAGTTGCAGATATGCCAAGAATAGACCGAAGTGTTGCAAAGTACAAACTATGGATTGAACCGAAGGCCAAGCCAGTTATTCAAAGGAGAAGGAATTTATTGATCAAAAAACATGAGGCGATCAAAATTGAAGTAGAAAAGCTGAAGGGATCCAACTTGGTTAGCCAACGTTGTGATGGTTAAAAAAGCCAACATGAAATGGCGGATGTGTACCAACTACATATACTTAAATAAAGCATGCCCGAAGGATTGCTACCATCTGCCCCGAATTTATCTCCTTATCAACATGACAGCTAGATATGAGACTTTGAGTTTCATGGATGCATACTTGGGGTACAATCAAATTCTGATGAACAAAGAAGATGAGAAGTTCACTGCATTCAAGATCGACTGAGAAAGCTTCTATAAGGTCATGTCGTTCGGGTTGAGTAATGTTGGAGCAACATACCAATGGGTTGTGAATAAGATTTTCAAAGACTTGATCGGGAGAAATATGGAGGCCTACATAGATGATATGCTCGTGAAAACCTTCAACGTTCGATTCACGTCTCAGACTTGGCAAAAGTTTTCAATGTACTTAGAAAATATCAAATGAAGCTTAATCCAGAGATATGTGCCTTCGCAATATCCTTGAGAAAGTTCTTGGGATTTATGGTTTCTCAGAGAGGAATCGAGGCAAACCAAGTTAAAATCTAAGCGTTGATAGATATGGAACCTCCAAAGACCGTTCTAGATGTATAGTGCTTAACGGGATGAGTGACTGCTTTGAACAAATTTATTGCACAATTGGGAGAACAATGCTTACCATTCTTCAAAGCCTTGAAGGATTTGAAGGGCATCAAAGAAGCACGATGGACAGATGAATGCCAAAAGGCGTTCAAGAGCCTGAAACAAATGTTGGGAGAACCATCGTTTTTATCCCAACCAGAGAAGGGTGAAACATTACAAATATATTTGGTGTCTTTGGCTTTGGTAGTAAATGCAGTCCTTGTTTGGGAAAAGGACAAAAAAAAACAATGGCCAATTTACTATATCAATCATTTACTTCTTGGATGCGGAGATCAAGTATACAGAAATAGAAAGAAAGGCTTTGGCCTTAATGATGGAAGCAAGAAAGTTGAGGCCATACTTCCAAGCTCACCCAATTGAGGTATTAACTTCTTTCCCCCTAAAGAAAGTACTTCATAAGCTAGACCTATTAGGGAGAATGGTAGGAATGTCGCCCCAAAAAGCGAATGTTGAGGGACCGATACAGCTCCCCCAATCTCTGGGTTTCGTCGACCATTAAAGGGGGGTTAAGTTCCGAAATTTCTGGCGCCAGTGGTTCCAACTCTAAGGCCCTCCCCCTCCCCCCCAGAAGGGGAGGTTGGGGCAGCTCCCTTATTGGGATAGGGACCAAGTTGACCTCTTTTGTGGGCAAACTTGTTCACCGTCACAAAAGGCACTCAAAATGAGTGAACCCGGGAAAACCTTTTCTGAAAGAAAGAAAACGATAGTAGCGAGTGCACAAAAAAGCAGGCGACCCGCCCTCCCCCTTTCTAGTTTAGGTGTAGAGGCATGATTCGTGGAACGAATCTCACTGCACTGACCATAGTAAACTCCTTCTCGTTGTTCCGAAATAGAGGTCTGATTTGAACGACCAGGTACAACATCGCATTTGATACTTGAGGAAGGTACAACCCAACTAAAAAGTACATCAGTAGATGTTACAATTATACGTAGATGCGTTTTGGCCGGTACAACCACTCTACTGCCCACTATGGCATCTTTGATTCTCGGATCGGAAACAGAAACCCGTTTCCGACGGTTATACGATTCCAGAAGATGACCCAGAATTGGGTCAATCACGTTTCTTAGGAGAGCGCGAGCCAACACCCATGATATGAAAACCAAAATTAGAATGAGAAAGGAAAAAGATATCGTGATGTAAGTCCTTTATTCCTTGCATCATAGGTGTTGCCGCGAGTTGGAAAATGCCATGTGAGCATTTTGCCACATGGCCTCCATTGGTTTTGATGATAACAAAACATGAAACTTGAATTCACCATGTTTTGATGATAACAAACATGAATTATAATTCACCATGGAAAAACATGTAAATAACATGCATATGAATGAGTGTTTATTGCTATTAATTATCATTCATATTTTCCAATTATTCATGTGTTTATCATCATCGAAAAGGGGGAGATTGTTGGGAAATGCCATGTCAGCATTTGCCACATCAACCTCTATTGGTTTTGATGATGATTAGCATGAATTACTAATGGCTATATTGAGTTGTGATGTTTTAGTTCAAGATGAGAACAAGTGGACATACTCCAAGTCAAAGCCATACGATCATGCTTAAGTCAAGCCCAAACCAAGATCATGCCAAGATGGACAAGAAATCTAAGTCAAGATGATGATTGCACAAGATCAAGTCGAAGATCAAGACTTAGGCGGAATTAGGGCTTAGGACACTCTCGCATACACATATATGTAAATGCATCAATTATATGTAATTCATGCTACTAGAGTGACCTAGGACATGTTAGTGAGGTGTACAATGCTTAGGGTTGACCAAAAAGTCCAAAAACCCAAGCCATGTCCCAGCCCCAAACTTGTTCAGCAAAATAGAGCTCAGACGGTCAACCGTCTAGTATGTGTTTCTGATTTTTTCAAAAATAGAAGGCTAGATGTGAATTTCTGTCTGGCAAACGGAATTCTGTCTGAGCTAGTCAAGCCAGACGGACGACCGTCTGGCCCTGACTTAAGTGTAACGGTTATTTTTCAACTGCTAGTTTTTGAGACGGTTGATTGTCTGGGCAGACGGACGACCATCTAGAGTAAAATTTCACTAAAATTTTATATCCGTTGGGGAAATGGGGAGTGCAATGAGTTAAGGTCTATAAAAGCCCAACCACCCCCATTTGAGACAAAATTCTCTCCCCCATCAAGCCATATACTCACTAACAAGTGAAAGAGCCAATATTGAGTGTCTTAGCACCATCACAAGCACTCCTACTCCACTCAACTTTGAGGGTCATTCCAAAGTTGCTAAGCAAGCTCATTGAAGCCAAGCTTGGAGTCATTAAAGGTCGTTGGAGCCTTACCTTGATGCATTGCTATTCTTGAAGCATTCATTCATTGCATCATACTCTCACAAGAGGTAAAGTGTCACACCTCTTGTTAAGGTAATATCCGACACTTCTTGTATTTGTATTGGTTGTTGGATTCTAGTATAGGTTGATTAGAATTTGGTATTGGGTGCTCTTGCTCATTAACAAAGATTGATTGGGTGCTCTTGCCCTTTAACAAAGATTGATTGGGTGCTCTTTGCCCGTTAACAAAGATTAATTGGGTGCTTTTGCTTGTAAACAAAGATTGTGAAAGGTGCTCTTGCCCTACTTGCTAAACAAAGATTGTAAAGGGTACTCTTGCCCCGCAACAAAGATTATTGTAAGGGTTTGATCTCTACCCATTATATTGAAAGAGAATCAATAGTGGAATACTCTCTTGAGGCCAAGAGAGGAGTGGACGTAGACTTGTATAGTCGAACCACTATAAATACTTGTCTTGTGGTTGATTGTATTGTTTAATTTCATTTGAATTTTCAATTTACCTTGTATTTCCGCACAAATTGAGAATTTGGGATAATCCACGGGGTACAACCTAATCACCCCCCTCTAGGTTGCACCATCACCACGGTTCCGCAACATTACAAAGAACATTTGGATGGTCGGTAGAGCTTGGCGAATACCAAGTAGATTTTAAACCCCAAATAGCCATAAAGGCTTAGGCTTTAGTTGATTTTGTGGTAGAAACCATAGCTCTAGCAGAATAAAGAGTGGAACAAACTATCCCGATAATGTGGGACATCTATGTGGATGATTTAAGTAACAAGCAAGGTGCAGGAGCTAGAGTTCTACTAAAGAGCCAGGGAGGATTCATTATTCGGTATGCATTGGAATTTGGGTTTGAAGCAAGCAATCGAATTTGAGTATGAAGCCTTCTTGGCAGGCCTTCAGTTGGCAAAGGCAGTAGCCATTCTAGAGATAACTGTATATAGTGATTCTCAACTTATAGTTAATCAAGTACAAGGAGAGTTCAGGACTAAGGAGCCTCGAGGTACAAAAGTATCAGGAAATGATACAAGCACTAAAGAAGGAATTTAAAGAGGTACGGGTTTTCCAAATCTTGAGGAAGGAGAATGAAATGGTAGATGATTTATCGAGATTGGTGAACACGAAGGTAAAGACCCTTGAACCTTCAGTCTACATCAAAGAGCTAAACTTCCCTAGTACAAAAGGCAAAGAGGTTGCGTATTTGAAAGATGAATGGTGTTGGATGGACCCGATCGTGGAATATCTTCGAGATGATTAGTTTCCAGAAGATCTGAAAGAAGGAAGACTCACTAGAGTTCGAGCTGCAAGGTTCACCCTCCATAACGGGACATTGTACTGAAGATCCTATGCTGGACCACTACTAAGATGTTTGGGGCCCGAATGATTGAAGAGTGCATTAGTAGAAGTGCATGAGGGTATTAATGGAGCTTATATGGGTGGACGAGTGCTGGCACATAAGATACTTAGGCTCGGGATATATTGGCCAAAGATACAAGAAGATGACTTAGAATACGTGCGTTGTTGTAGGAACTGTCAAATACATTCAATAGTGTCAAAAAGCCCAACAACACCCTTGACATCTATCCTGAACCCGATCCTGTTCGCCATGTGGGGATTGACATCATGGGAAAGTTCACTAAGGCTTCGGGTGGTCGGAGTACCTGATAGTCGCAATTGATTACTTCACCAAGTGGGTTGAAGCAACTTCGCTTACTACAATCACCGAGAAGAGGGTCGAGAAGTTCGTATTGGAGTTCATAACATGCCGATTTGGCATCCCAAAAGTACTTGTTACTGATCACGGGAGACAATTAACCTAGTTCTGTGGAACTTACATGATCGAGCACCAAATGTCTTTTGTAGCATTTCCCCAAAACAATGGTCAAGTAGAGGTAACTAAGTGAACCTTGTTGGATGGAATCAATAAAAGGTTGGAATCAAACAAAGCTTTGTGGGTTGAGGAACTCCCAAACGTACTTTGGGTATGCATAACAACAATTCAAACACCAACAAGAGAAACACCATTTAAATTGGCCTATGGATAAGAAGCTTTAGCCCTAGTTGAGATAATGGCTGGAACTCTCAGAGAAAGAGAATTCGAAGAAAAAGCAAATGAGCAGGGTCTGCTTGATAATTTAGAATTCTTGGATGAAGTCCGAACGAAAGCTATAGCCGAAATACAATATTATCACATAAGTGTTTCATCATATTACAATGCCAGAGTAAGGCATTGTCGGTACCGTTTAGGGAGATCTTGTTCTAAGGAATACAGTTGCTTCAACCCTCGACACCAAAAGAAGTTGGATCCTTCCTAGGAAGGACCATACATGATCGTGAAACCGGTAGGATTTAGTGCTTACAGAGTAAAGAATCTAGCAAATGATCGAGAGTTGGACGGATCCTAGAATGCAAGACATTTGAAAAAGTTTTATCTTTAGTTATTTTTATGTAGCCACGATCGAGATTTTGCGATATGCCTTGAGGTTTCAATGAAGTTAAAGTTTCAGAAACCAAATCTCTTTTGGAATGGGGGTAGGTGGATATAGTTGGGATTCTAAAGGCTTCGGGCTATGCCCGACTAAGACTTTCTAACATTTAGAAAAAAATTCAGAAATTTTCTAAGGAAAGGCTTTGGCTATGCCCGACTAAGACCTTTTAACATTTA
The DNA here is from genome assembly GCF_041222555.1 of Hakea prostrata. Taxonomy (NCBI): domain Eukaryota; kingdom Viridiplantae; phylum Streptophyta; class Magnoliopsida; order Proteales; family Proteaceae; genus Hakea; species Hakea prostrata. The sequence continues at coordinate 33,140,199 of NC_142609.1, forward strand.
GAAAAATTTTCTGAAATTTTCTAAGGAAAGGCTTTAGCTACGCCCGACTAAGACCTTCTAACACTTAGAAATTTTTTTAGAAATTTGCTAAGGAAAGGCTTCGGTTATGCTTGACTAAGACCTTTTAACAACAACAACAACAACAATAAGCCTTTTCCCAACTAAATGGGGTCGGCTACATGGATTCTTGCCCTCCAATCGGTCCTGTTCAAGGCCATGCTAGATACAAGGCCTAAGCTATACATATCCTTTCTCACCACTTCTCCTAAGGTTATCTTAGGTCTACCCCTAGCTCTTCTAGTTCCTTCAATATGGATTATATCACTCTCCGAACAGGAGCATTTATAGGTCTCCGTGAACGGGCCGGCCACCCAAACGACTTCTCTAAGCTTATCACTTATGGGAGCAACCCCGGACCAACTCTAATATGATCGTCTTATCTTATCCACCTAGTCTGCCACCATCCATCTTAGCATCCTCATCCCGAGTTTATCTATATGATTCTTTTAACAGCCCAACACCACACCGACATCAAGCGGCGGACAACGCCATAAAATTTTCCTTAGCTTTAATGGAATACGCCGACACAAAGACCCCGGATGCACCTCTCCACTTCATCCACCCTATTTTAATTCTTTGGGAAACCCATCTTCTAAATCACCCTTTACATGATGAACCAGGTACCTAAAACAACACTCGAGGAATCTCTTTATCGTCAAGTACACCACCATCACCGCCCGATCATGACTAAAGTTACAAACAGATACCGCTTCGATCTACTAAGTTAAAGCCTTTGATTCCAAAGCCCGCCATGATTCTAATTTGGTATTAACCCCACTTGGGTCTCATCAATCAACACAATATCATCCGCAAAGCATACACCGGGGGACCTCATCTTGAATGTCTTTGGTTAATCATCCATTACCGGGCAAATAGATATGGGCTTAAAGTTGACCCTTGATGTAGCCCAACTGTTATCGGGAATTCATTACTTTGTCCCCCCACTGTTCTAACACTAGTCACCGAACCATCATACATATCCTTAACTATATCTACATATTTACTTGCCACACTTCTTTTCTCTAGTACTTGCCAAATTAACGCTTTAGGGACTCTATCATAAGCTTTTTCTAGGGACTAAGACCTTTTAACACTTAACAAAAATTTAAAAAATTTTCTAGGGAAAGGACTCAACAATGTTCGACTAAGACCTTCTAACAGTTAGTGAATTTCTCTGGAAATTCCTAAGTAAAGGCCTCGGCAACACATGACTAAGACCTTTTAACACTTACTGAATTTCTCAGGAAATTCCTAAGTAAAGGCTTTGGCTATGCCCGACTAAGACCTTCTAACATTTAGAAAAATTTTCAGAATTATTCTAAGTAAAAGTCTATTATCTACCCGACTAAGGTTCTATTGTATATTACAGAGGATTAAATTCGGTTTAAGATTACGAGAAGACAAGTATGCAAGAAATTGATTATATTCAAATGGCCAGAGGGGGCCAACCCTTACACCCCCCCAAAAAAAAAAAAAAAAAAAAAAAAAGAAAAGGAAAAAAAACTGAATGTAGTTGGTGTAGACAAAGAAAAAAGAAGTAAAATTTTCACGGCTAGTCTGGAGGATTTTCATGTATGGGGTAGGCAAGGTTTGGGACCTGCTCAACATTGTAGTCTAGGAGGTCAGCATTCTCTTTCATAGCCTCGAGTTCAGGGGTTGTTGGGGGTTCATCTCTGAGGTAGCCCTCGACGTTTGGATTAACATGGTCGGGCTTGGTGAGTGTCCATTCGGGAGCTCCCAACTTCATCTCCTGAAAGACTTCAGCATTGCAGACGTCTTTATGGGGATTGGTCGGGAAGGAAGAGTCTTGCCTCAGGATAGACCTCCAACTTTGTTTTGACCATCACGGTAGGCCATCAAGTTGTACCGAGCAAGAAGAGCGGTGAATGGCTTGCTATTTAGACACTTTTGAATGTTGGCTTTACAAACCTTGACAGAGAGGCTTTTGGGACCCAAGGGAATAGCTGCAATCAATTGGTCTTGAAGATCATCCCTTTCTCGAACCAGGCCTTCAACCTTCAAATCAGAGGCCGAAAGCGCATTTTGCAGCCTCTTTACGTCTCTCTCAAGCTCACCGACCCTCCCGATGGCTGCTGCAAGCTCTTCTCTAGCTTTGCGAAGTCTAGAATTGTCTTCTTGAAGATGAGAGACCTCTTATCCTTGGTCTTCATCTCCTCATCATTTTGTCTGGATTTGACACTCAGATGCCCCACCCTTAGCAATGATTCCATATGGTGATGGAAGTCATTAGTGAGGAAATTTCAGCAATGAAATGATAAGAAAAAAGAAAAAAGAAAAAAAAAGGAAGCAGAGAACAAGAGAAAAGAAGACTAAGCTAGAGACTTACATGATTGAAGAGTTTCAAACTCTTCATCGGGCATAATGTTGAGAGCCTCCCAATTGGCAGGCATTCGGGCATTGGTAGCCCACTCTAGAGCCAATCTCGAATCACGGGATACTCTATCCCTCACCGATAGCTTCCACGGTGTGATGTACGCATCACTTTACCCAGCCTTGGCCTTTTCCTATGCAACATCGTCGATAAGGTCGTGCCTCCTCTTAGCAAATTTATATCATCTTTTGTCGATTTGGCAATGTCGGTCGGCCCCTTACCCTTGGCCGTCGGGTCAGCGTGAATCTTCAAAAGGGCCTTAGGAGCCTGAGGAGCAGCCTTTAGGGTTGGTGCAGAAGCCTTGGACTCCTTCATATTCTTTCGGGCAACTTTGTCCTCAGCTACCTCAAAGCCTTGGTTGGCGAGGGCCTTCACCACCTTTTGGTTATATTTAGGCGGCAGTACAAATACAAAGGAAAAGAGACAAGTGTCAGAAAAGCACTAAAAGCAAATAACATATAAAAAGTAAAAGAAAGAGGGTTTAGAGCTCACCGGGGCTAGACCCCACCATTGAAGAACTGCTTGGTATTCCATGGCAAGGCCATGGATCTCTTGACGCACTCGAATCAACTTGATCATTTGTACGACGCTATCCTCGTTGAGAGATAGAGGGAGAGGACAATTCACCTGGGTGAAAGAGCTCTGATGACTCTAGATGATCAAGAAATTCAAATCAGAAGGGGGCGCTCAGCAAAACAGGAACCGATGATGCCATCCCTTATGGTTAGATGAGCAAGTCCCCTCAGCAAGGATGTTGCCCAACTATCCTAATTCACTTCTAGGGCATTTAGAGAAGAAAACCTAACCAGGAGGGTTGGATTTTTTGAGATAGTAGAACTACGAAAAGAGAGGAAGAGAAGGGGTGATTCGTAGTTCCAAGCACAACCGGAGGAAGCCAATGATTTGTCGCCAGCTATTCAAGAGGAGCATATCGAGACAAAGGTCCCAGTGGTTCAGGATTTTGGCAAAAATAGTGGAAAAGAAAGGGAACCTAACCCTGCTCTTCGAGTGTCTACGTAGAGGGAAAATTCCTCAGGAGGATTGGAATCAACCCTCTCATCAGGGTTAGACACATTAAGGAGGTAGGAAAATGGAATGGAAAAAATGCTTGAAATTTCGTCCACTTCAGCAGGACGAACGTGGGAAACATAAGAGCTTGGACCATTGGAGGGACTCTTTCGATAGTGGGGAACTCCCAACAATAATTTGCTTGGAGGCCTTTTGCTTTCGGGAAGATGGAGAAGAAGCAGTTCTTCTGTTCTCCATCTTGTTCCCTAGTTGTTCCTTGGGGGTGTATCGAAAGGAGGACAACCAACGGTCGGTGATCCTCTCATTCTTATCACCTGATAGCTCAAATGAGGCTGAAAGGCTGGGTTGATTAGTAGAATCATCTCCGTCCATCATTCGATCGACGGAGTCGCCATTGGAGGTTTTGCCACTACCCATTGGAGAAGGCAGAACGAGTTCTAAAGTTTTGTTTGAAGAAGGTGAAGGGTTGAAAACCTAAGTAAGCTACAAGAGAGGTCATGAACCCGAAAAAAAAAAATGAGGGGATAGAAGAAGAAACAAAGATGAAGACTAGGGAACTTACTTGATTTTAGAACGAGTTGTAGATGAAAGCTGGAAGTTGTAGATGGAATTAAGCTAGAAGGCTTGCGATTTCAAAACACTTGCTAGAGACTTCAAACACAGACGAGTTCACGAAATGACAAGGTAAAGTTGGAACTGAAGAATGAGGAGGTTTAAATAGATTTGACAAAATTTTGAACGAATGAGAATAACTTCGATCAACGGTTGAGTATGAATAACGGTTCGAGTGTGACATTCAATGAAAGAGATCAATCAGAGGTCAACGGTTGCAGAATGCTGACGGTTTGAGAAGAGGCCGTCATGATGGCACTTGCTCCCTATGGCCACGTGGCTTTGGAAGCGTGGGTTATGAAAAGTGGATGCGGCTTGATGAACGCACTGTTGTGTCAGATGAATGCAATAAATGTAATGAGTAAAAGACTGGAAGACGTTTGGACTATAACCTATTGTTCTAGAGGTTCACGATCGAGAAAAGGCAAACCAAGCAATTGATGGTTCCATCCCAATCGCTTGGCCAGGGGGGGCTCATAATAAGAAGGAAAAAAAAGCTGATCGGGTCCAACTGTGGTCGGGTTAGTGACCCCGTTCGGGACTAGTTCATAGGCAAAGAGCAACATCAGAACAAATAGCTTTACCTTCCTTTCGTGCAAAGTTACACAAAACATAGTATAATAAATAGAAATTACGGCAATTTATATTAATAAAATAAATCAAAATAACAACAATTAATTGAATATAACGTAGTTAGTTATTCATCACCTTTCAATTGGATTCTTTTCTCCAAAGATAAAAAATTCCCTCCCACAAGAAGGTGACAAAAAGATAATTAAACCTAATCATGCAAGAGGAATAACAAAAAATAAAGTAGAGGTTAATTTGGGTTTAAAAAAATATCTCAAAATCTTCCCACAAAAATCCAAACTAAAAACTAAGTTAAAACTCACCTTTTTAACCTAAACCGGCTAAAAGTTATAAATTCGTCATCGATTCGATTTCGAAATGAAACGAAACCTTGGGAAAGTCTAATTGACAATAAAAAGATCATAAGAGTGTCTTCAATTTGATCCAATTCGATCTAGATCAAAAAGCCCCAAAATTGGCTCTCCTAAATCACCTGTGGGCAATTCGGAGAGTCAAAATGCGAAATCCTTTGCAAGGGATCACACCATTATCTCTAAAGAGCAACCTCAAAACAAGAAAACAAGATCATCCAATAAACCTAACATTGTTCCCTTCCAAGATCCCTCAAAAGAAGAGAAGAGAAGAGAAATACTCACAAATTGTGTCTAAGAGAAGGATTAAAGAAATCAAACATTTCCTAACGTTTCCACAAAGAGCCAAGCCACAAAGCACCTTTGAATGGATGTGATCCACTCTTCTCCTTGGTTTCTCCTCTTCCCACAGCCTCAACCTCATTCTAGCAAAAAAAAAATGCATTTAGAGGTGAGTTAAAACATAAAATAGAGTTTTAAAACCCGAAATCCCGTTTTTGTCCCAAAGCAGAAATTCGTGTGGGGGGTTGGTTCACCCAACCGGCCCAACTGACCAGTCCTTGGTTGGGCCCCGAAATGGACTCCGATTCCGGTGATTTTGGCTTAATGGAAAAGTCTTTTGACAACCTTCAATTTGGTACCTTAATCTCGTCAATCGGATATTCCATCGCCGGTCTATGAATATGCCAAAATTGCCTTTTAACACCATCGTGATTAATCTTCTCTCTTCTTTTAAACTCCAAGAGAGTTATCAAATCATCACTAGGTTCATCCAAAATCATTAGGTCCACTTTAGAAACTTCGGGCTCGACTCGAATGGCTCATAGTTGTTGCCAACTCGAGGCCCAAGTTCGTAGTCCTGGAAACATGGGTTAACGGGTTAAAAATATGGGGGATTTCACAATGGATCCAAGGGTTTATAAGTGGTTATATAGTTCTTGTCTGTTTCTTTCTATTGTGCTGTTGAGTACACCTTCAGTTGCTCATGTTGAATGAGTTCCAGACTGTTTTGTTTTGTCATAGGTATATATAAGTCTCAACTTTTGATAGTATTGATCTCCGATGTATTAAGGACATAATCCTTCTTTTACGCTGCGCTTGATTGCAAAGGTGGAGTGGAAAAAAAGGGGGTGGGAAAAAAAAACATGTGGGCTCCATGTGTAATGGGGTGAGAAAGTTAGCATGCTACCTTAGACACAGTTTTGTGAGTATTAAATATGGGTCCCATTTTTTGGTTTTCCACATTTTTCCTCAAAATTCTACATATTTTGTGGGGTTTTGAAAAAGCATGGGGTGAGAAAGTTAGCATGCCACCTCACCAGCTTGTCTCCAATTTTCCCACCCCCAATCAACCAAACAAACCAAACTTTTGGGATTTGATGGAAAAATTTGCTTTTGCAAAAAATTTTCCACCCTACCTTTATTAACCAACAACAAACGCAGCCTTAGGGGGGGGTTTCAGGGTTAACCTCTTTTCCTTGAGATTTGGTTTTATTTCAGCTATTTGATGAATGCATCATTGTCATCCCCATAGAACAAAATTCGGTCGAAACTTGCAAAATTTCCATAGAAATTTTCCATTTTGGAACCTTGAAACAAAAAACTAGGGGACCTAAAACAAATTCCAAGTTTCGATTGAAACGGTCAAAATTTCGTCAAAACCTTGAAACCTATTGAAACTTGGTTCAACCTAGCTGGACCAGCTGGTTCATGAAAAAAAAAATTCCCAAGTTTTGTGGAAAACATAGGAAATTTCGTAGGAAACAAGAGAAATTTTGTGGAAACTTAGGAAATTTCGTGGAAACATGAGAAATTTCGTGGAAACCTAAGAAATTTTATGGAAACTTGGGAAATTTTGTAAGAAATTTGAGATTTTTTCTTGCAAGTTTTATAACTTTGACAAATTTTCAATTTTTTGTTTTCCTTTATGTTTCCCCAAATACCATGACAAAACCCCCCACGACTTCGCATCCAAGCAACCTCAACCCGATTATCTAGGCAGTGAGACCGGACTATAAAGTGCGGTGCAAACCGACAACCATAGGCATAAAATGTCATGGGATGTTTATGTTCGTTGGTTGGAGGAAAGGATGTTACAGATATAGTACTACTCAGCTCACAGGATGGATCCACCGATGCACTCCATTTTATACTGATTTGTAGTTTCTTTTATTATCAGTTACTTTATATTTGATATTTTGAAGTTAAAAATTATATATTGAATGTTATGTACTTAAGTAGTTAAGTTTATAGTGTACTTCTTGGACAACTCTACATTGATGTTATATACATTGAATGACAAATTTAAATTGATTTTTTTTAGCAAAATGCATATGCCAATGTGTTCTTTATACTCTAATTAGCTTAAATGCAGAGTACCACCCTAAAATACTCCCTAAAACCTATTGAGACTTGCATGAAAAAGTCCTAAGTTTTCTTGAAATTTCTCAATTTCCCACTTAGGTTTTCCATTTTCACCCGATTAAAACTTGAGTTTCCCACTTGAATTCTTTTCTATGATCATCCCTTCCATATGTTAAGGATTTAGTTCCTCTCAAAATTAGGGTGCTTGACACATGAATTTGATGCCTTCGACAGATAAAGATGACTTTAGTATGGTTAAATGTGATGCACCTGCAATGAAAAGAAGGATCTATTAATTAGGTGCACCTTATTCATCTTCTAATATTGCTGTCTAGATGAATATGATTTTTTGAGAAAGAGATAAAGAACCCTAAAGTGCAGCAAACACTAAGCCTATCAAACCCAGAAAATCAACAGGTAACCAGAGATCTTCATCTAATTTGATTGGGCAAAAACCACGTCTACGCCTCATAAAGCAATAATATTCCCTAATGGGCTTAAGATTTTCAGTTTGATTTCCAAGTTCATTTTCACTTATGTGGTGCTTGAAACTTGTATAGATAAAATTTATAAAGAGATTCCAAGAGGAAATTTTGTATCCATTAGGAATATTATAGAATCTAAAGCCATTTGAAAATGGGGAAAAAAATAAGGAAAAGAAAACAAAGCAACTTCTGACACTGAGCAAACAAAAGCGACAATTTATTGAAACACGGAAAATTTCCTACTACAAGTTGGTTTGAAGCAGTTTCAAAATTGGTCTGATGCCTCTCCCAAGCACAAAGAGAGGAAAAGTCGTCTGGTTTCCAAGATTTTCCACAAGTTCTTTTCTCTATAATCACCTACATCAGTTGTAGAGGTATGCTTTCTTCTTTTTTTTTTTATTTTTATTTTTTGATGATGATAAAAGAGATAATGCATTTAGTGAAAATAGTTCTTACAACTACACTAAAGGTTGGAGAGATTTATATTGCTCTCAACAAAATTAGGTGGAATTAGTTTTAATAACCAATTTTCTAAAGGGTGGGATCTAATATCACATGTTTGTGAAGTTCTTAGTGATTCCTCGAAGTTCAACCATAAGGGGTATAAAATTTAGAGGCCATATGTTGTAGTTGTTGTCTTTGAGCATGTCTAGGTATTCTTTCTCGTGGCACTAGATCTTTTTTATTTGTACTCCTAGTTCATTCGCTTTAATTGCTCAATCCTTGCAAAATGCCTTGTGTTGCTACCTCGATCCATCATTGGTCCAGTCTCTATTTCCCCTATGCTTACAAAAATAAAATTTTCATTTAAAAAAAATCTCACACTCCAATCTATCTTATTTAGAAGTTCATTATATAGCCCCCAGCACACAATAAAGTGGGTGAACAAAAATATTTTATATAGTCATATATGCATGGATTTGTGCTATATATGCGATTTGCTTTGGGTTGTAGAGGTATGTTCATCTTCTTTTAAAATATATTTTCAAAATTTACCTTATTAGTAAGTTATACCAGTTGTAGGAAGTCCATAATTCTCTGTTTCTTCTGCATCAAAATAGAATTACAATTAGAAAACTAAACCATGAATGATCCTAGACACTGAGATATTTTCAATTACAATAGGCCATTATAACAAACTCATATAGATATAAAATCATTTAGAGTGTATATCCTTAACAATCCTCATTTTCATAGATCGTAGTTTAGTTATAAAGCAAACTTAGACCAAATTCCAATCATGCGATTGCCAAGGGCATGAAATTTTCAACTAGAAACTACGCGAAATTTTCAATCAGAATAATGTGACTAACAACAACAACACATCACACGTGCATCTGCACGTGCTTCATTACTAGTGTGTGTATATATATATATATATATATATATATATAAAATACCTTAAATGGGCTTTAGGAAGAATGTTAATAGGCTTAATGGAAAGGTTAATGGGCTTAGGTTTACCAAAAGACTTATGAATTTCCTTTTGGTAATAGAAAGGTTTATGATATGGAAATGGTGTAATGGGTTTTGGGTTTGTGGGTTCGGGTTTAATTAATGCAAAATGAGATGGGTTTAGCCGTTCATAAAATAATGGAAGTAAACTTGGGTCCATGTTAATAATATGGAGATGGTGGAATAGTGAGGATGGGCCTATGAGCATTTTTGTCTCAGTTTGTGGGTGCAAGTGGTGTGAGAGATACTGGAGCTACTTTTGGTAATTTATTTTATTTCACTTTTTCTAGCAAATTTGTTTTATTTGAATAACAAAATATGATGAAGCCTACAAGTATGAAAAGTTTAATTATCAAATTTTTTTTTTTTTGGATATGAGGTTCATCCGGGCCAGCTTGCGTGCATCACGATTTACATCCTCAAGGGAGCTTTTTTATATTAATGCCGCCGAGTGGGTGCAAACCCAAGACCTCCCCTAGGGAAGTTGATCTTTAACCGCTTTATCATTATTGGTTACATTTAAAGTTAGCTACAGAATCATCCTCACAAAAGTTGCAGCTCTATTAATTCTAGAAAATAGCTACCATGCAACCCATACGTATGAATCATTGGGTTTAGAATCTAAAATCTAAGTTACATTGGAATGTAGTTCAGAAGAGCTGTTATCCAATAATTAGTAGGTCTGCCATGGCAGAGTCGTTTCATTGGTAGTGATCAACACTTCTTAATAAAGAGGTCGTAGGTTCGACCATTGATGGTATATATAATGTCTCATCCTTGTATATAAAAGTCATCATTTCTACCAATTTCATATAACCATAAGAATTTCTTATGTATGAATACAATAATCAACAGCTATTAGAGAAGATCTTGTTACTTCAAAACAACTGGCTGAAATCCATGGGGATTCTCAAAGGATTTAATTCGACTAACAAACAATATAAATACTTGTGTTTATATAAAAAATACCATATGTACAAGATCATATAAATCAGGGTGAGAGAGAAATAGATCTAAATCTGTGTGTCTTTATATTCCCTCATTTAAAATAGAGGAAAAAGAGAAAAATAAGACATATAAAGTGCAAGCATATGATATATCACATGTATACCCCAACCTTATCTATTTAATAATACTTCCAATTACAAGATCTACCTCTCCTTAACATGGGGCAGTGATTGTGGCATACAAGGTTAAGAATATAATATAATTTTCATATTTAAGATAAGGGGGAAAAACATAAAAAAGAATGTGTGTAGCCCATCCATGAGGGAATATAATTTCCGTTGTGTTTCCCATGACATGTTATTATATTTGTGACTCTTCAAAGAATACTTTTGTTCCAAAAGACTGGCAACCCCTTCCATCAATCTTCATATAAATTAATTACTGGATCAATATTTTACAAATTTTGCCACCCCAGTGGTTTTCATTGCAGTGAGTTTACTCATCATTTTGAAAGTGTGGTATCAACCGAGGGAGGGTGTGGAAATAGATGATATTCAAAATGTATCTTAAATTACAATGTATGTTTTCTTAAATATTTCGTTAAGTCATGGTTAGATAATCAATCTGGATTTAACATTTTTCTGTTCAGAAATCAATGAAATTTCCGGATACCCTGTGGCTTCAATGTCAGATTTGTTTATCTGATGAGATTTTTAACCTATATTTCCTCAAGAGATATCCTTTATTGATAAAAAGAAAAAGCAGCAGAAGAGAGGATTGAAACGATGAATGTGAAGATCCCAAACCAGTTCTCAAAGAAATCCTTGCGACTGCTAAATTGGCAAAAAGCCTAATGGCAGCACTCATCATCTTCTTGACAAATCTATTTGTTTTTCTAGTAATAAAATCTCCCGTCGTTTCTTTTAACTAGTTCAAAGAAGGTTCTTTTGAACTATGACCTCTGCGATACATAACCTCACCTTCTTTCTTAGTCTTGAATCAAGTACATAGCGATCAAGACTAGAAGTCAATCTCTACAATGTAGAGCTCTTGCCCCTCCTCAGGCAAATCATCCAGGTTTAGAGTCATAAGCCCACAAGAAGACTCGGAAGCAAATTCAAAGCTTGATCAGAATCTTCTTTGATCGGTGAAAAGGTACAATTGTAGTTAAAGATTGAATTTCAAAGTTTTTTTTTTAAATCTTTTTAATCAAAGAAAAAGGCAGATATAATACTGATTAAGCATCATACGTAGATCATTAGTATGAAACTAAAACTACCTCGTCTATTGGTTGAGGTGTTAGTACTAATAGACTTACTAGCCAACCTATTAAGAGAGTTAAGGAGTGTTGGGGACTTATAATTAAAAAATGTGGCATTTGTTATAAAATAAAGAAAGTATATTGAATACAAAGAAGAAAGACAAGATGAGTTCAACTCTTCTATTGAGTTATTAATTACATATTTATAATGGAACTAATATCTTCTCTGATATGGAAATATCAGAATTTACAAAGAAATGCAATATATGATTCTCATACACAATAAGATGATCTTGATATGGAATGATAGATTGCCGTCCAAGATAGAAGGTGCATAGAATGGAAATGGATGATAATCACAATACTCTACTGAATGTCCAAGAGATTATTACGGAAGAGACCGACAAATGTTATGCATTTGCCCACTGGAAGAGGAGATATTCTCAGCAATGAAGGAAATAGGTCCTCTAAAGAGCCCAGGCCCTGATAGTTTTTGGCCCATATTCTATCAGAAGTTCTGGAACATCATCAACGTGGAGGTAATTCATCTTGTGGAGGAGTTTTTTAGTCATGGAGTGCTGAATGCAGACTACAACCACACATTCATTTGTTTGATTCCCAAAACACCATCACCAGAGAGAGCTGAATAGTATAGGCATATCAATTTGTGCAACGTAGCAGTGAAGATCATCACAAAGATCATGGTCTTGAGACTCAGAAGTGCTCTCCTAGGTATCATTTCCCCTTATCAATCAACATTTGTGCCTGATAGGTTAATTTCGGATAATATATTGATGGCCCACGAGTTGTTTCACCATATAAAACATAGGAAAAAGGGCAAGAAAGTTCTTTTGGCACTCAAGTTGGATATGAAGAAAGCTTATAATAGACTTGAGTGGCCATTTATCCGTGCTGTTTTGATAAAATAGGGATTCTCAGGGTATTGGGTAGAGATGGTTATGAAATGCATTGATTTTGTCTCTTATACTATACTTGTAAATGGGGCTGAAAGAGGGTCATTTACACCACCCAGGGGTATCAGGCAGGGGGATTCTTTATCTCCTTTTAATTTCATATTATGTGCTCAGGCTCTCACATCCATTATATCAAAGGCAGAGAGGGATAACCTTTTACATGGCATTCAAGTGAAGTTTAGAGCCCCATCTATATCTCATATTCTATTTGTAGATGACTGCCTGTTGTTTGCAGAAGTGAACCTAAATCATGTAAACAAATTAAAAGACTGTGTGAAGCGATACTGCAAAGCAAGTGCCCAAGCTATCAACTTCCAGAAATCCTCAATTACTTTTAGTCCAAACACTCCGAGGAAATTTAGAGCCTTAATTTCAAGAAAGATGAAGATTCCCCAAGGACAAGGACCTTCTAAGTACTTGGGGCTCCCATTAGAAATAGGAGTGTTGAAGACTCAGGTGTTTAAAGAAATTACAGCAAAGACTGTCACAAAATTAAGGGGTGGAAGAATTAGCTACTTTCTAATAAGGGAAGGGTGGTATTGGTGAAAACAGTGGCAAGTTCTATATCAACTTTTGCAGCTTCACACTTTGTTCTCCCCCAATCTCATCATGAAGAGATTAGGAAGGAAATGACTAAGTGTATTTGGGGCCAGAAGGAGGAGGAGAGGAAAATCCACTGGATATCATGGTCGAGGCTATGTAAGTCAAAGGAAAGAGGAGGATTAGGGCTAAGAGACCCTACTCTTCATAATCGGGCATTATTATGTAAAGTGGCATGGAAACTATGGAGTGAACCTGAATCACTGTGGGCAAGGTTTATAAAGGCTATCTATTTTCCTCAATGTAATTTCATGGAGGCAAAATCCGGCAACTCACCATCATGGGCTTGGAAAAGTCTCATTGTGGGGAGGGAAGTCTTGAAGGAAGGGTTGCTTTGGAAGGTGGGGAGGGGCAGTTCTATAGATGTTTGGGAACACAAATGGATCCCTTCTTTTCCTAGATTTCAAATATTATCACCTAGACCTTTGGGTTGTAATATTTAGATGGTGGAAGATCTGATTGATCATGAAGGTAGAAGGCAGAAGGAAGACTGGCTAGTTGCACTGTTTAGTCACAGGGAGGTTAATGCTATAAAGAAAATCCCTATATCCTTATTTTGAACAAAGGATAAGATAGTGTGGGGTGGTTCAAAGAATGGATTTTTTAGTACCAAATAAAACATACCACTTTCAAGTTAATGCTAGGAAAAGGCGCAAGATGGCATTGCCATCTCCACTCGAATTCACCAATGGGAGGAAGTCTCTGAATTTGTATGGAAGAATATTTGGTCTTGTAGAGTGTTGCCAAAAATTCATAATTTCCTATGGAGGATTTGTGCAGAAGGAGTAGCATCAGGAGAAGGAATGAAAAAGCGACAATTGAAGCTGGATTTCTCATGAAGGAGATGTGGAGAGCAGATTGAGTCAACCAATCATATCCTTTTCAACTGTCCCTATGCAAAGACAATTTGGATTGGTCTTAACATGGATTTTCTTGTAGATAGAGGACAACAGGACAATCTACATGGGACCATAGAGAAATGGGGAAAGATAAAAATTCCATCAAAAGCAAAAAGGAGAGAGCTATTAGCAAAGGTAGCATTCACTTGTTGGGCTATTTAGTTAGCAAGGAATCAATTGCTATTTAATGGGAAAGGTCTGTCGGCTGAAGAAGTAATAGCTAGAAGTTCTAGCCAATTATCTGAATTTTGGGCAACAAATGACTTTTTTGGAGAAGAAAAGTGAGAGATGGAGAAAGCTCAACAGACCATGGAGGGGTTAAACATCCAAAGAGAAGAAACAGTGCTATGCTGCGATTGCTCTTTGGAGGATGGGAAGAGTGGAATTGGGTTTGTAGCTAGGGACTACTATGGAGCAGTGATACATGCAATATTGATCCCAATGGAATTTGATGAAGTGTTATGTGGTGAATGGCTGTTAGGGAAGCAATGTTATGGGCTCCGGAGAATGGCTATTCCAAGATACTTGTGTATACGGACTCTATGGGTTTGGTTTCAGCTATTGAAGATGATCAGTCAGAAATGTCGCAGGCAATGGAGACAGTAACACATGATATCCATGTCTTAGCTGTAGATTTTGTGAATTGTAAGGTTAAATTTATTCATAGAGAGGGGAATGTGTTCGCCCACTCTCTAGCTAGGAAGGCTATGTCCATTTCCAGTAGGACATCTTGGCTATATTCCACCCCTTGGATCACTGAGTTTCATGCTCAGGATCTGTTGTGCTTTACTAGTTCTTCCAATAATTAGTAGGTCTACCATGGCAAGGTTGTTTGATTGGTAATGATCAACACTTCTTAATGAAGAGGTCATAGGTTTGACCGTTGATGGTATATATTCTCATCCTTATATATAAAAATCATCCTTTCTACTTGTTGATACGGAATCTCGCTTGCCCTTCCCTGTCACAAACCTGCAAAATACGTGCTCGACCTTGTGTGGTCGAGGTACTTCTCCGACGAGCAAGTTAGTACCAATGATATGATCTCAACTACTCAATAGCGAATTCAAGTAATTGATCACACAAAATATGAATACCTACCCTATAGTGTTTACTTGAGGTGTTTATATAGTGTATGATAATAGAGTTATATTCGGAATGTGACTCTAATATGAATTGTTCTCAATAAAGAGTTCTTTTACCTAGCTGACTCTCTTCTCCAGTTGTTGGATGGTAGGAATCTACCTTTGTGAGGTTTCCTCATCCTGCTACGCGGATGTGCTTGTCACTATGGTTGGTCCTACCATGAACCGCCTGGTCGAACCTTGTTAGGTAGTGAACCTGGTCGGATCGTGCAACCGCTAGTTCAGATCGGAAGATATAGAATGACTGTTTTAGTCATTAACATAAGCCCCCCAGTCCATTGTGGTCGAGAACTGTGTGCTCGGCTCAAAGGAGTATACCTTTCCCATTTATAGGGTGCATGGTCGAATCGACCAACACATTCTTCATCGAAATCTGTAACGTCCCACTCTTGAGTAGCAGTCATTTTTTGCGCGGATGCCGAAGCACGTTCTTCGAGATTTGTGTGTGTTTGACACGTGTCATTGCTGTCACTGCACATTAAATGTTTGCCATCATGATGAAGAGACTGTTGGTCTCCCACCATCCACGTGCTACTCTTGTCGTTCTTTAGATGAGGATCCTTGGATGGTTTAATCTCCACTGTTCATTTATGGGATTTATAGGGCCATTGGATTAGAATCTTTTCCAATATATAAGAATGACTGTTGTTTCCTTCCTCATTTCTTCCTCTGGTTTTCGCAACTTCGTGCGTGAGTGATTTTAAGCGTTGCTACATCGTTCCTCTTTGTCAAGCTCTGCCTCCTGCAAACCGGATTTTCACTTCGTCTCCTCCAACTATCTTCTTGAAGAAGTAAGTCCTCTTTGCTATCTCCTTGATAATTCCTTTTGATGCTGTGTTTATCTCAGAAAACCTTATACGTTTTTCTGTTTTTTGTTGTTCTGTTTATGCTTCTGTGTATGCTCTCCTTTTTGTTTTGTCTAGTGTGCTTTCCTACCCACTTCTGCTTAAAGTCTTCTTTTTAGTTCAATAGAGACTCATGGTAATAGTAAAGAAGGGTCCTATGGCCTTGAGTCGTAGGAGAGATTTAGTAGAGGAAACTTCTGATGATCCCGAGCTCTCGGTAGGTCCTGATCAGAGTAATGATGATAGGACCAAAGAAACCCATGAAACTTTATCCCCCAGTAAAGATGGTGAAGGGGATGTAGAATCCCGACCACAAGTAATTGGCAAAAGTGCTCGGGCTCGCTTTAAGGCTGATAGACAACGTTGGAAAGGTAGTCTGTCCTTAGAAGAGTATACCATTGAAAAGAACAAAGATCTCACACCCGACCATATTGATTATGATCCATACTCTTCGGGTCTCGATTTCCTTCCTTCGTCGATGACCGAAGAGAGGTTAGAGTATCTTCGTCATAAATACAAAATACCTTCGGATCATACTATCCGTGTCCCGAGTCCTGATGAATGGGTGAACTCTCCTCGGCCTGGGGAGTTTGCACTTTACGAAGATGCGTTGAGGAGTGGCTTTCACCTTCCCGTCCATCCTCTCTTTAGAGAAATTTGTATCAATTTCGGTATGTGTCCTGGGATCTTCGTACCGAACAGTTGGAGGAATGTCATTTCTTTTGAGGCTTCTGCCAAGGAAAAAAGGTTAATGTCCGACCATCTCTTGCTATTTTCCTTCATTTTTTTATGACAAAAAAGCAATAGCAAGATGGGTGGTTTTATTTATCGAAACGGACAGCTTCCTAATGTGGTTGGGAAGGTAACTTTGTCGGGACTAGTACCCCTGCAGTCTAATACCGGGGGTGGCGTCCCAAATATTTCTTTGTCCTACCTCCTTCCAAACCTTCCTTTCCTATATATTGGGTCCGAGGACCGCTTCAGGGGTCAAATGATTTTCCTTCGCTAACTGGGACCGAGGAGCATGCTAGGGAGAAGGTTTGCCATCTTCCTTCCGAGGATAGAAACATGTTTTCCGTTCATGGGTACTGTCCGGAATACCCCAATATTCTGCGTCATTGGGGATTCCTTCCCAGTGAGTGGCACTTCTATTCTCTTGGTTTATAGATTATGTGACCTTGTCCGAGATTAACAGTATAGATATACTTTTTATGCAGTGAGGCTCAATCATAATGTTGCTGAGGCTGCCGAGGCGGATGCTGCAGAGGCCGAGGAGAGAGTATCGACTAAACTTGATCGGAGTCGTACTAAAGGTAAGCAGAGTTCTGTTTCTACGGCTCAAAAGAGACCTCACAGTGTTCCCGAACTTCCTCCTCGAGTGAGCAAGAAGAAAGCTCCCATGTCCTTCATTGCTGGCTCGTTCGAGGAGAGTGTGTTACCCTCTACTCCCAATCCTGATATTGCAACAACCCCTTCCTCGGTGCTCATGCCATCGTGGTCGCTCAATTCTTCTTCGCATGTTCTAAGCAATCAAAAGGATGGGACTGAAGTGGCCAAGGAGTGGTTGCCGGGAGTGACCCTTCCTACCGATCAGAAGTTTTTGTACTTCAGTTCGAATGGCTTCATGTTTCTCAATGGCGAAATTTCTTCTTTTTTTAACCACAAGAATTGTTTGTGGATCGATACAGAGTTTATGCTCAACAACCTCCTTGTCAATTCCTGGCATGTCTTCAGCCGACCAAGCGAATACATCAGAATTTTCTTTAGAAACTCGGTG
This sequence comes from Hakea prostrata, assembly GCF_041222555.1. Classification (NCBI taxonomy): domain Eukaryota; kingdom Viridiplantae; phylum Streptophyta; class Magnoliopsida; order Proteales; family Proteaceae; genus Hakea; species Hakea prostrata. The sequence goes on from NC_142609.1 coordinate 33,157,986, forward strand.
AGTTCCGATTTGAAATTTGCCTCTTGCTCGGACCCGATCATGGTGCCTTGTTCCTCTTGGTCGGAGTTGAGGTGGATTCTTTCTAGCTTTTCCACTGGTTTGGCTCTTTGCAAAGTTTCTTCATCGCGATCATCCCTGACTTCAATAGTCATGGTCGAGTTTGTCTTTCTCTTCTTTCGCATGTAGTTGTTGTAACTTTTCCGGCTACTTTTTTGGTCGGCCAGACATTCTCCAATTCCCTTTGTGGTCGGGAATTTCATCTTCATGTGTAGCGAGGAGACCACTGCTTCAAGTGCGCAGAGTGTTGGTCGTCTTATAATAGCATTATATGCCGATAAGTCTTGCACGACCATAAAATTGGATTGTACGATCCTATCTCTTGGGTGCTCTTTGATCCGTAGCTCTAATTGAATCGTACCTTCTGCTTGGGTGGATGATCCTGTGAAACCATAAAGCTGGGTTTCACATGGAACGAGCATATTCTCCTTTAGCTTCATCTTTTTGAATGCCTCCAATGATAATATGTCTGCTGAGGATCCAGTATCTACTAGAACTCTATGGACTTCAGTTCCTTCTAGGAGAACTTTGACTACTAGGGCATCATCATGAGGCATTGTGATGTCTCATAGATCCTTGGAAGAAAAATTAATTGGCTCAGTAGATATATTTTTATTGGTTTCAGTATTCCCAATATATCGTACTTTTCTCTTTGTTTGTTGACTTGACTCTTCCACCGAGCCACCAAATGCAGTATATACTGGACTTCTTTTCTTTGAGTTTCATCCGCCTCAGGTTGGCGTTTGGCCGGACTTCTTCTTTCTTCCCTGTAGTCCGACCTCTCTCTCTTTAGGGCAGACTTGTCTTGTGGTCGGCCTTCTTGTTTAGGTTGGATGTACCTCTTCAAGTGTCCTCGGGAAATTAAATTTTCTATCTCCATCTTTAGATTTTTGCAATCGTCTGTCCAATGACCGTGATCCTTATTATATTCACAATACTTTTTCTTATCACGTTTTCCCGGTGGTGCTCAGATTTTTCCCGGCCACTTCAGAAGCCCATGATCTTTGATTTGCATCAAGATTTCTGATATTCTTGCATTTAGAGGGAGATTACCGATCTCTTGATTTTTTGGGGGTTCTGCTTGACCATTCTTGGTCGAGCTTATCCCTAGCATCCTGGTCGAAGGTGCTCGTTCTCGACTGCTCCTTCTTTCGGCCCTAGGCTCTCTCTTTTGAGACTTTATGGTTTCCGAAATTTCTGCTTGTTTATGGCATCTTTCGTTTAGTTCTGCATATGTTTTCGGCATATCCAGGAGTAGTTGCTCTAGCAATCTTTCATGGGTAAGTCCCTGGTATAACGCATGGAAAGCTATTTTTTCGTCCAAGCTTTCAATCTGCATGGTAAGGTTGTTGAATATTTGGAGGAAATTCCGTATGGATTCCATTCGACCTTGTTTTATAGCAAACAAAGTATCCTCTTTTTTCTTCATTCCGACTCCGCTCTGGAAGCATAATATGAACATTCAACCTAAATGATCGAAACTCTTTATCGAGCCGCTTGGTAGCGCCAAGAACCAATCCAATGCAGAACTGGTCAGAGAGGCAGGGAAACTTTGACACATAGCCGCCTCGCTATGCTTATATGTTGACGTGGTCGACTTGTAGTGAGTGATGTGATGTTTTGGACATCGCGATCCATCAAACAACGTAAAAGTAGGGCATTTGAAGCTTTTTGGCATTTCCGCCTTAGAGATAGCTTGGATGAAAGGATTCTCCTTTAGAAAAGCATATAGCTCATCTTTGTTTGGATCCTTCAACTTCTTTAGCTTCTCGTCTAATTCTTTAATTTGTTTGCTCATGCGTTCCTCACGTTTGCTCGGTCCGGGCTCGCTTCTTTTGTCTTTTGGTTCTTTGGGCGGATTGTTGCTGCTACCTCGGTCGTTGTCCTTGTCGATCAGAGGATCCTTACTTGGAATTTCTTTCTCAGATGCTCGGGACTTCTCGCCTACATTCTCTTTTAACTTTTGTCCGTTTTCTTGAGATGGTCGAAGCATTTGATCGGGAATGATTAAGAGGTTATTCTTGCTTCCCTCAAGTACTTTCTAAGTTTCTTTAGGGTGGGCAATTATATGACACATGGCCATCTTGACTAGTTCATTCAAGGAGGATATCTCCTTTCGAAGCTCTATCTGTTCCTTCTGGAGTACCCCAACTTGATTTGCTAATGAACCTTGCTCCGAGTGTTCGGGGTTTTTCTCCACTTGTTTGGGATTTTTCTCCCTCTGTTTGGGATTTTCCGGAATTTCAGGTGGAGGATCTCCCTTAGAAACATCATAACCAACCTCCTTCTTGCTCACGATCTTTGATCTTGGTCGCATCATGACTTTTTGATGCAGTTCCCACAGACGACGCCAATTGTTGATACGGAATCTCGCTCGCCCTTCCCTGTCACGAATCTGCAAAATATGTGCTTGACCTTGGGTGGTCGAGGTACGTCTCCGACGAGCAAGTCAGTACTAATGATATGATCTCAACTACTCAATAGCGAATTCAAGTAATTGATCACACAAAATATGAATACCTACCCCATAGTGTTTACCTGAGGTGTTTATATAGTGTATGATAATAGAGTTATATTCGGAATGTGACTCTAATATGAGTTGTATTCGGAATGTGACTCTAATATGAGTTGTTCTCAATAAAGAATTCTTTTACCTAGCTGACTCTCTTCTCCAGTTGTTGGATGGTAGGAATCTACCTTTGTGAGGTTTCCTCATCCTGCTACGTGGAGGTGCTTGTCACTATGGTCGGTCCTACCATGAACCGCCTAGTCAAACCTTGTTAGGTAGTGAACCTGGTCGGATCGTGCAACCGCTGGTACAGACCGGAAGATATAGAATGACCGTTTTAGCCATTAACACTACGAAAAAAAAAGAGCAATTTTTGGGTCAAAAACAACTTTCCAATCTTGTGAGTTGTCTAAAATAACTTCTCAATTTCATCATTATTCCTTCCTCATTTTTTCTCTAGTCCATTTTGAAATAGAGCGGTTTTCCAACTATGGAGAGATAGTAATGCGTGAGGGTCCGGCATGAATGAGATTGGTGAGGAAAACGACTCTTCAAAGTCGTTAGTAGCAATTCTTCCGGGCTGTTGCGGTTAGGGTTCTTCTAGACCTGCAAAAGTTGAATTAAACTAGGTTTCGTAAAACGTTAAGAGACCGAGTCTGACCAGAAGAAGAAAAGCGATCTGGTGGAGAAATCTTGAAAAGACCATTTGATTTGATCAATAGAGACAGCTTCATCTAGCCGGGTCTTGTCTTTAATGGAGGGTTCATGCATGAAAAAGTCCATCTTCTTCGTTGTTATGGATTCTTTTGCTGCTTTGGCACGAGGCTCTCGTCGGTGACCGCAGCATATACACGGGTCAAGCGTCAAGCAACATCTATTTGAATTATTTTGTCAAAGACTTGTTCTGCGATGCTGGGTCGAGTCTTTCTCTTTGAGTTATTTTCTCAAAGACTTGTTCTGCAGTTGGAAAACCAGAGTCATGACGATCAAATTCATGCATTACTCAAGACTTGACTTGGGCAGTTGCTTTACTTTGTAAAACTAACGTCAGCTTACTCCAACAAAATTCCATGTGATGTATGAAAAAAGATAGTGTATAAAGGAAGAATAAGACCTTGAAAAACCTTGTCAAAATGAACACCAAAAAATCAAGAATTGAAAATAGAAAAATAAATAAATAAATAAATACTAAGGCCAACCCTAGTACGAAGTAAGTATTCTGGAGTTATTCTCTCTAGTGTTGAGGACGGCATTGGGCTTCCTGATCTCTAAATTTTGCTTCTTGCTCGTCAGAGGCATTACTCGACCAACATGGTCAAACACGTTCTTGCAGGTACACTTGTTCGAGCGGTCAAACGAGATTTCGCAATAACAAAAAGAAAGTCGAAGATACACAAAGATTTAATATGGTTCACACACACCAATTCCGTATGTTTTGTCTATGGATAAAGAAAAAATACTTTCCACTATGTAAGAGAAGAATAGAATGAAGATCTTACACACAAATGGCCTTGTAATAACTCTCATCCAAAACTCTAAAGCAAAAATTCCAAATATCTCAATAATTTCATGTACAAACATAAAGTACATATATATAGACTTCGATTAGATAAACGGGTAGATCAATTGGGTGGGTGGTATGGTACCGATGAACATGGGTGTATTTTTGGGGTTTTAATAATAATATTAATTGAGGGTATTTTAGGGTTTTAACTACTTAGGTATTTAAGGTATTTTTGGGTTTTAACAATAATATTAGGTTGAAGCTAATTTAGGATTTTAACTACTAGACTAATTGAGGGTAATTTGGGGTTAAAACTAAAATATTCTTTTCAGTTAAGGATATCTTGAGGTAAGGGCGTCAATTGCGTAACGAAACCGTTTAACCGTACCCAACCGCGCGTCTAAAGTCTAAAACCGCACTGTACCGTGCCGTTTAAAATTCGGTACAGTATATACCAAAACCAAATTTCTTCGGTACGGTTCCGGTTTTAGGTATTCATACCGCCAGTATGTACCGAAACCGTACCAAATTGGTATTATACCAAATTAAGTTATATAAATTGTAATTTTACAATTAAAACACTTTACCTTTAGCCTATCCCTAATTCCCTATTTCAGTTTTTCGTTTCATCATTCACTCCTCTTCTTATATTTACTTGTTTTGTCTTTATTAATTAGATTTACTTGTTTTATTTCTATTAATTTCAAATTCTATCAATTGGTTGATCACAATTTCATTAAGATCTTAATGAACTAATAACAAAAGTGGCATAATTTCATTCATACAAAAATTGTATCACACTAAATACCGTGTTTAAACCGTTTTCCCGTACCAATACCGAAACTGTACCAAACCATTTTTGTAAATACCGAAACTATATCGTACCGTTTAAATTCGGTAGGATACGGTTCTAGTTTTCGGTATTCAAAGTTGGTACCGTACCGAAACCGTACCGATTGACACCCTTATCTTGAGGTGTTAGAGAAAGATTTAATGGTAAAAGTAGAATTTAACCAAAAAATTTAATAAAAATGAGTTGTTTGAAATATTTGGTAAGTAAAAGGGGAGGTAAGTGATATTATCTATTTAAAAAGGGATCCAAATGCCATTTGAACAACCAAAAGGCGAGGTAACTGATATATACTTTTTTTTTCGTCTCCCAAAGTTTTTACCTTTTTTAATAGTCTTATACATTTATTAGACACAAACTAAAATTAGAATAATAAAAAGTATATATAAAAATCTAAACATCAACGGAGAATTTTGTTTGTTATTCACCTAGACATATAACATGGTTACAATAAACCTACTTTTATATATTAGATTAGATTGTTCAAGTTAAATTCAAAATTAAAAATATGTTGATAACAACATGAATTCAAGGGATACAACTACATTTTTATTTCTTAAAATACTCTTATCTATTCAACCAATTATAAATCATGCCTAAAATTATAATTTTAATTATTAAATACAATTAACAATAATTAGTATTAAATTCCATCTCTCGGTGTCATTTACCTAATTAAGAAGAGTTTGATACACAATTAAATAACACTCATTCCTCTTTTTATTATAGAAGAACAGTCCTTTATTTGACCAATAAAAACCGTCATTCCTTTTTTAGAAGACATTATATTTATAATTTCTTTATTATTTTCGTAAATCGTTTCCATTTTTTATTTTGTAAATCGTTTCCTAGATAATAAAAAAAATAAATAAAGGGAAAATGGAAAAATTATATCAGTCACCGCTACCAAAAATCCAATTGTTTATTTACCTTTTAAAAATGTCATTTATTTACTCAAAAAATAAGAGTTATAATATAATAATATTATAAAACGGAGAATACCAAAAAATAAGGAGGAAAAGAAGAAAACGATTCATTTTCTACTGATTTTAATTTTCATCATGTTTGCTGGAAAGACTATTATAAGGGTTTCTTATGGATTTGATGAATTGTGTGGCAGTGAGAAGGTGCAATAATAAGTTGGACATGCAACATGCATGGCATAGGAGGCGGAGGAAATGCATAGCTTGCTTGTTTTTATTTTTTATTTTTTAATGATGAAAATAAAAAGTTATATTACTTAAAAACACTTACATATATAAGATTGTTGGTTAATAGTTTCTATGTCTACAGAAGACACTGTTAGAGCTAGATTACTAAACCATTGCTGAAGCACTGAGGATGGGTAATACATCAAATCTATTCCCATCCTCAGTGCATAGCTTGTGTTATGTTAGTTAGTTGCAGTAACTTATCTATTATAGATAAAGGCCAAAAAGAGGTAATGGGTTTGGGTAGGAGATGAGCTAGTGCAAACTGGTTACTCTAGACTTCTCCCACTTCAATTCCAAGATCCTATGCAGCATTGATTCCTAGTTGCAGTCCAACAAGTGTTGCTTCCAATGTACCTTCAGTGTTCATCTTGCCAAAATTGATGGACCTAATATGTCCATCGACTGCAATCCCCATGCTCCATCCAACCGCATTCATTCGTTTATTAAAAACCCTTGCACACATATTAACACAATGTTAGTATTAATTGGTATAAAGGGACATACACTTTCTGCTACCCATGTAGGTACCATCAAATTATTATTCGGGTCATCATGAAGACGGTCAAAGTTCTCATTGGCTGGTGTTTGCCTTAGTAAGGTTCCAACCCAACTATTAATACGAGAAAGAACCGATAGTGGGCTAGAATTTTTTGTGAAAAAACCTTATAGTTTCTTTCATGCCATATAAAATAACAAGTGATTATAAAAACAGAGAAAATCCATGTAGCCATTGGCTTATCCAATTGACGTTGAGTATTTTGACACATACTGAACATCAAGGTATCATTCCAAAATTCAGTTCTCAAGCCTAATGGCCCAGCCGCATGGATTCTCTTTGTCCAATTACAAAAAATTAAAATATGCTAGATAGTTTCCCTTTCCTTCCCACACAAAGCGCACTTAGGTTGGATGTAATTCCACTAAGCGATCTTAGGTCAAACCAGTAAGCCACCTTTTAGTGCCCGCCAAAAGAATACTAAAATTTTGGGTGGATCGGTAGTTTCCACATAAACTTCCACCACCTAGCTCTCTGATTAGTCTGTGATGATGATCTGGAATCTACTATTCCTCGAAGAGCCAATTTAACCGTAAATTCCCCATTTGGGGATAACTGAGATACCCAGACATCATCCAACTCAGACAGATCAGTTGGTAGATGTATATTGGGGATGGAGTTAAAAGAGTTAGAGGACACTTCCCTTTTGAAGAGTTGTGGAACATTGAATGTTTCCGCCACCGTAATTCGCTTTTGCCATATTGCAAAGTCTTGAACATTTGTTAACACCGCATGTTGTTGCAGTAACCAAGGATCGAACCAGAACGAGGTCTACGCTCCATTTCCTATCTGTCGACGCACCATTTTTTTTAGTTGTGGGAGTATACTTGAGATACTGTTCCACGTCCAAGATCCCTTCTTCTTACCCACTTTTAGATAAAGAATCAATGAATTTTTGAAATACCTGGCCTTCAAGATTCTAACCCACAATGCCTGTGGTTGCGTGAGCAACCGCCACCCTTGTTTAAGTAATAAAGCTGAGTTATAATCCTCTATTCTCTTGAATTCTAACCCACCCTTCTCTTTTGGTTGGTAGCATTTCTCCCAAGAAATCATATTCAGTTGCCTATGCTTCCCTGGCTTCCCATTCTAGAATTTTCGGCAAATCGCATATATTTTTGTACACATATTCTTTGGGTATCTGATGCTTTGCATCTGATATAGTGCCATTGATTGAATTGTAGACTGCATTAGAACACCCCTCCCAACAAATGTAAGATTATTTGCTTTCCATCCGCCATCTTTCTCGCCATCTAAGCCAAAACAGGTTGAAGTAGCCTTGTTTTTCCTTTTCCTACCAACAATGTTGTTCCCAAGTAGGTAGTTTCCTTCTTGATTTCTGGGATTTGCAAAATTGCCAATATCCTGTTTCTATCTGTTCTAGAAACACTTCGACTAAAAAAAACTCCACTTTTGTCAAAATTAATTTTTTGTCTTGTCAAATCCGAGAAAAGTTCCAATATTGCTTTTAAAGCAAGTACTTCCTCTGTCTTGGCCTTACAAAAAAGAAACGTATCATCAGCGAAGAAAATGTGTGAGATTTCAGGTGCCCCACGTCCCAATTTTATGCCACTCAAAAGATTCAGATTTTTATACTCATCAAGTAAACGAGATACAACCTCCATAATTAAAAGAAAAAAGTAAGGACTCAAAGGACATCCTTGTCTCAATCCTCTATACCCTTCAAATAAAGGATAAGGAGACCCATTTAGTTTTATTGAGTAAGTAAGTGAGGAGATTAGAGCTTTGACAAGGGAGCACTATTTTTCATCAAACCCAAGAAACTGAAAAAGCTTTATAATAATATTTCTGGCAGCTCTATCATAGGCTATAGACAAAAAACTGAAATGCATAGCTACGAGAGATTATTGAGCAATTAAGTGCACAAAATATGGGGACTTGTAGCCTCATCCCCAACATGATTGGTCTCTCTCACTCTCTCTTTCATCATTTGAATGTCACAATCCTATGTATTATATTGATTTGTCTTTTCCACTTTCTATTTATGGGTTTTGGTCCTTTCTAAATTTGTTGATTAATTGATTAAATCAATAAATATTTATTCATCTATAGTTAGTTTTTTTTTTTTTTTTTTTTTTTTATCAGCATTGAATGTGAATGTTGGTTATAACAAGCATCTCATGATTCCAATTTTACAATTGATATAACAAGACTCTACTTGTTATTCTTTTTTTTTTTTTGGTAAAGACTTGTTATTCTTTTTAGGGATAATCGTAAGGAGTAGTGATTTTCACTATTTTGTATTATATTTCCTCTCAAACTTTGACTTATGATGTCTTTTTTTACAGGTTTAACCATATCAGTTTGGAGGAATTCAAATCAGATAACATTCCTTGGTGGATTCGCTTGAGATGAATTATTGATTTTTCTTCTGAGTTATTGTGTCTCTGCAAAAATGTACTTTGAAGTGCGGGAGAGAAAAACTTTGATCCCTGCTAATTATTATATACTACCACTACTAAGGGAGGGATTGCATGCATATGGTACCTTTCCCTAACTCATATATACCACTAAAATCTGTAATTCCATTTCTCAAAATGAAGAAGATAGAAAACTTTTGCAAAGGGAACTCTCTGATGGGCTATGTTATCAAATTAGTCTTGATTATTCACTTGCAGCGATCTATTTGTATGAAGCTTGAAGTTCTGCATTTGGGTTTGATTACCATAGACACATATAATGCAACAATCATGTGTAAAATGAATGGGGGCAAGAGCTGTAGAGCTTATGAGATTAATGGTCTCCATGCACTATTGGGAAAAAAACCTGTTGTAATCTATGCATGGACAATAATACTTGATGATCAGCCCATTCACTTCCTATAGGGGAGGCACTAATCTTAGTTTTTTTCAAAAGCTCAGCTATCATCATGATCATGCTAAAACAACCTAGATTAAACCATCTAGAGCCATTCTTCCCTATTACCTTTCTTGTATGTTTGAGAATGTTCACATCTCAAACATCTGAAAGGAGCATCAGATTGTTGAAATATTTGATTCATGAGAAATATCAACTAAATCCAAGGTAAGTAAACCCATGTCTGCCATCTCTCCTCCTTTTCCCAATTCTTCTTATATCTATTTTGCATTCCCCCTTGTGATTAACTTCATTTTCTATGAACTAAGCCACTCACTTGAAGAGTTGAAATTGTGAAAACACAAGTTTGAAAATTGACTCATCCATGATTTGATCTGTATGTACTCAGAGGAAACTGTGAGGAAGCATGTTGAAAGAGCCTCAGATGATCTCAAATCTGTCATTACAGCATACGATGAGAAACACAAACATGAACTACCCTTACATGACCACGAAGCGCCAGTTTTCCTAAGACTTAACCAGAACTTCAAGAACTTAAACCCCATTTTGAGAGAAAACATTATTTTGATAATGTATTTGTTAGACCTGGTTAGCTTAGGGAGAGCTTCCATGGAATGATTATCATGGAGAATGAATGACTTCTATTTACAATTTCAATGCCAATGAATATTCCTAAACTTGTTTATCAAAAATTAAAAAAAAAAATGCCTACACCTGAAACCTGCCATTTAAGACCTTTGACCTTAGTAATGTGGATGGCCATTGGTCCACTTCAGGGCTTACCTTGGGATGTAGCAAACTAAAGAAAAACTATTTATAATACTCCGCCCATGAGTACAAAAGAAGGGAGGAAATTAAGAATTAAAAAATAAATATAAAGATATAAATAAATAAAATATTAAAAAAGAAGAAGTATATAATCATGTTAGATTGGAATAAATAAGGAGGAAAACTCGATAGAAAATGAAAAAAATGTTTCTATTATTATATTCAACTATAATTTAATAATTAAAAAAAAAAAAAAAAAAAAGCAATGAATTGTCACACGCATTTGTAATGCAAGAAATCATAAAAACACAAAGTCATGGGAGATGACTACATTTTTCTTCCAAGATACCTTGGACATTTACTACAAACATATAATTAACTATGTTAAAAATTGTAATCTAAACTTTCACTTAATTTTGATTAATGCTCACTTTTATTTTTCTCTTTTACATTTTTTTCCAAAGAAAAAAAACTAATTACTTGATATCATCTCATGATTATCTCTCCTTCCAAAATTTTTAGGGCAATATGGGATTGTAATTTTATTGTTCTTTTTCATAGTTCCATTTCTAACAATTAAAAATACGTTTTTACTATTTCCATTTTCCTTTTAGAAATAATTATCTCATGATTCATAAATTTTGAGAAGATAATTTGTAGATGATTAATATGTTATTGTGGTGTTTTGCTATATATTAATATGTTATCAATGTAAACTATGACAAAATTTCTATGTTTCTAGAAAACAGAAGGAGCATTTTCAAAGCCAATTGACATTACTAACTATTTATAATTTCTTTTAGTTATGGTGAATGTTGTCCATTCAATATATTATGGGTGCATTTTAATTCTGTAAAATCCATATTTACAATCAAATTTACTAAATATTTGACAGCCTTGTATATAACTAAAGAGATAGAGTCAATTAGGGATAGGAATAGGCCAATGCCAATTAGGGACAAAGATAGTGCCATAAGAATAGGACATGGTGATTAGGGACAGGGGTAGGGTCAAATAGGGATAGAGATAGGACCCTATCAGGGATAGAGGTAGGGCTAAGGTCAATCAGGACAAAGACAAGGCTATAGAATACGAATAGGGCGATATGGGATAGGGATACGACTAAATACAGATAGGGATAGGGATAGGACCAATCTGGGACAGGGCCAAAACCATAAGGGAGAGGAATAGGGCTATCAGGAATAGGGATTGTGCCAACCTGTCTTGACCTTGCCTAGTTGGGGACAATCTAGGTGGGAATGGACTTAGTTTAGCTCATCAGGGCTTAGGGTTAGGGACAAGAATCGTAAACCCCTAATCAAAGTCAAAGTCAAATTATGCTTAGGAAAGAAAATTTGAAATTGGGATTAAAATTGAAAAAAGGCCCAACCAGTCCCTATTGCAGCCCTAATGACAGTGAGATGATTTCTAGGTTTTCTTGTTTAACCATGACTTTAGAGATTGCCCTCAATGTTGTTATAAAAGTTGAATTTTTGACATTAATTAATTCGTCTTGTTCTCATGACAGTCGAAATTGAATTGGCTTAAAAAATATCCATTCTCACATTAATGGATTTGACAGATGAATTGTGTTTTGCCGTTCAAGGCATTTCATCTTTTAGCAACAAACCAGATTCATTTTAATATTTTGGAGGAGAGGCAACATTTTATTTAATTGAACATGATAAATCTGCATTTATTCGTTTTTGACCAGATACATGACTCTATGAAATATAATTAATAGAATTATTGGTCATGTTTATCGAATTAATTAAGATAACGTTGAATTTATATAAGTTGATGAACGTTATCATACTTTAATATAAGTACCATGCGTTCCATACCCAAGCATCCTTGAATTAACCACTTCATTTCGTTTTCCTACTGTTATTGAAGTCAAGGAAGAAACGTGTGAACGGTTGATATCATCTTATTGTATTGATCAAACTAGTCATGGCTTTGAATCCCTTTGGGGCGTGGCCCACCTATTATATGATACTTCCACATCATGCAAGTTTAAAGTATCAGTATCGAGTATCGTATCAGTCAGGTGATTTTAAGAGACGTATCATCCTGTATCAAGTAATGTATCGTTCTGGCTAATGTATTTTAGTGTAATTTAATGGAGAGACGTATCAAGATGTATCGTATCGGTTGTGTTAAATATGGATATGTATTGGCTAGTAGCGTATGGTATTGTGGGATACTTTAAACCTTAATGACACTTGTCTATCAAAACAAGAGAGATAATAATAATAATAATAATAAAACTTCATTCTCTATTCCATAGATTTCGGCTTTCATAAAGATTTTTCAAAACATGCCGTACTATTAGGGATATAGACAATCGAAATCTGCTTTCGAATCTGCATTAATATTTGTTTCGGGGTATTTGAATCCATTCGATTACTAATAAGATATGGATAGTCGAATATTGTAATATGAACTTTCAACTGATTATTATCTTGACCATTGATTTTCCATTAAATTACCTTGTTAGAATCTTTTGTTTATTTTTAGAAAAAATTTTAACTAAAATATGTGAACATTTTTTTAAATTTATATTAAAATATATTGTAAGGAAAATTAAAAATAAAGAAAATTATCATATTTCAACCCTAATCCTCACAAATAAAAAGGTAAATGAAAAATATTTCAATAGAAAATTTTCTGAATCTATACAAATATAATAGGATATAGATTTTTTTTTGCAAATCTACCAACCAATCCATTTGTACCTCTCCTGGAGTCGCATGCAACCCTTTTTATTTTGCACCTTAAATGAAGTTTCCTTTTACTTATTATTTTTTTTTTTTGTTTCAACTACTTTGGTAAACTCTTCACTTGAGTCTATATGTAAGGCGTTACGTCACTTTCTCCATTCAATTTCAATATTTTGACATTTTTTTTTAATAGAACCATTTTGTCATTGGGAGAATAGAAAAAAAATACAAACTTAAACTGAACCCCACAGTTGAATGAGTACCATTTCATTCCATACAAACCATTTGAATGGATTCTATATGGATATACATAGTCTGTCATTCATTTTTCTACCATTTCTTGGAGTACACTACATGGTTGTAACACCTGACATTTATTATTCAACACCTAAAATTTTTTGGACGTGCAAATGTATAACCAAAATCTCTATATTAAATTGCTTCTTTTCGACTAATTATTGTCTAACCGATTAATTATGCAGCTAAATTACCTTGAACAGCTAGTCAAGGGAAGAAGTTCGAAAACTATTTTATATACTAAGTTCATCTGCATCTTAATTTCGTTTAAAATATTAAATTCATGTATCTTTGGAAATTTTCCTTTATTCATACCTTAGATGGATTTTTACAGATTTGTCAACTTTCGTAGTAGTACATGCTAACATTAAATCACTGGACCACCAGGCATCGTCAAACTATTTGAAACTAGGGATATAGATAGATAACTAAAATCTGCTTTTGAATTTGCATTTGTAATACTTGATTAGGGGAATTTGCCGCCTTTGAAAAATAATAGGGTGTGGATATGACAATAACCTTTCAGTCGATCAATATTTTTTCTACACCTTCTAAGAATTTTATACAAAATAAAATCAATAGTGTGTATAGAAGGCGAAGAAACAAGGGATTTGTTGGGTTCAGGTTCGCTTAGACTCTGGCGATGCTGTTTTGATGATTCAAGAGCTGCATTGAATTAGTCCTTGGTTTTTGAGAAGCATTGTTGAAGACTGTTATGGATATTTTTGGCACTACTTCACAAACAACCCTAGCCGAACCTAGGGTTGCCTAGCCGCCATATCATCACCACCCGTCAAGGGCAATTTTGGCATGACACATAGACACATAACAACCCTGGCTGAACCCTTCTCTCCAACATAAGATAACCTCCAGAGTTCTGCCTTATCTCAAATATAGGTGAATCTTCATAATTCTACATTGTCTTGAACATAGTTGGATCTTTAGAGTTCTACATTATCTCAAACACACAAGGATCTCTAGAGTATTACATTATATTAACAACCAAAGTTATCCCAACAACCAAAGCATCTTCAAAGTTCTACCTTATTTCAAATACACAAGAATCAATGTCAATGAAAACCTAGCATCTAACCTTACTTGGGTAAATGTAACTCTACTAGAGTGCAAGAGTCCTTAACTTGTGATGAACAAGGACTCTAACTTATTTATATGACCACAACCACAAATAATCAAGGAAACACAATCATTATCTCTATAGATGTAGGTTGCGCAGTACAACTGAACCACGTAGGCAATGCCTCTCTCTCTTTCAATCTCTCTTTATCTCCGATGTCTCCTGTCTCTATCTCCCTAGCCATTCATGGCTTCCAATAAAGACATTCATGTTCTTAAGTATCACTTCATTGATTGTCTCTTTGTTCATCAATTTCGGGAGAGTAATTTTGCTGCTGTTTATCTAGCGGGCATCTTGTTTATTAAAGATGAGATTAATTTTGATCTTGGAGGGCTACCATTCACACTCGTGATTATATGGAAGATGTGAATGTAAAAAATTATCACAAAATGTAATATTTTCTCTATTTATATACGCTACTTGTTCCAAGAAAAAAAGGAAGAAATTATAGCGAAAAATGTAGAGAATAGGATGAATCCCTCTAAAATTTTTCTTGTAATTCATATTTAGGATTGTGATATGTGGCAGTTAGTTATCCAACGGTCAGAATTAGAACCCAACTAGGAGTTAAATCTAATAAATCCCTAAAATTAAGCCTAAAAAAAATATGAGAGATGGAATTGGGAGAAGTTTTAGGGGGCGTTTGGTTCCGCAATTCCCTGGAATCCGCTTCTGTAGGGAACCATGAGTCTTGGGAATTAGGTTCTGTAGAATCATATTCGTAAAAAAAAATTGTTTGGTTACCCTGATTCTGGAAAGTGAATCTGTCTGAATCTTTCACGATAATGATGATTCTATGGGACTCACCCATATTTATATTTGGGGTTGAATTAGGTGAGTCTGTTTGGAAACCACCTCTTGGTGGATTTAGTTTTTTAGTGTAAATTGTGGATTCCTGGTGATTCTTGAAGAATCTAGATTCCGACTCAACGTGTGAACCAAACAATTTATTTTGTTGGAGTCATGATTCCCTGGAATCTGATTCCAGGGAATTATGGAACCAAACGCCCCCCTAGAGATTCTGCAATGGGTGGGAATTGTGGAGGATATGAATCGCTAAGAATAGTAGAAGAAAGAAAAATTCCCAAATTCTCAAATTCTCAAATCTTAACCTCAACCTTCCAACTGAAACGTGAAGATGTGAATAGGTGTGCGTAAAATTTATATTCAATTTGCTTTCAGACCTATGATAGGAGAATTCGTATGAACAAAATAACTATCCAAATACTATTCAAATCCAGTTGACTTCATAAAAACTAATACGATATTGCTTGAATCCACCGAGTATAATAGAACGCAGATATTATAATACCACTATCTAATCCGCTTACCCATTCTTTGGAGGTACATGCATGATGCATGTCTTCGTTTAAGCTCTTTACATAAGGTTTTCAATTTCTTTTTTCCTGCGAAAGTTCTTTACATGAGTTCATGTAAGGCATTAATGACTTCTTTGTTTGCTCCGTTAAATTCCCACCCTTGGATAATGAAACGTTAAGTACCAAGAAAAGAATAAATTTCTTTCTCATAGTTGATTTTGTATGAATATAATGTGAAAAGAAATGCTAAGTCTTGGAAGTAAAGGAAATTATATCATACATTTTACTAAACCTTCGCAGCCCACCATTAATTTAGTCTTCATTAGTTTTTACATTTCCATTAGTTGATTGAGTCTTCTTTTGACTACTACGCCTCCCACAGCCTATAAGAGCCCACTTCAGATCTTTCAAAGACAGACCAGTTTGCTTCCTCATCTTCCAGAGTTTCTTCTTTTCTCTGCAACAAGCTGAAGCTCTCCCCTAAAACAGTACGCCAAAGCCCTCTTCCTCATACATCAACCATCTTCTTGTGAAAGAAAAAAACATGGAGATCGAACAAGCCATGGTTGAAAAAACCTACTGGCACCCAAAGGCAGAGCTTCATCACCATGACAAACATCCCATGATGAGCAACAATTTGTCCACAAAAAGTAGTATTTTGGACACTGATGATCCCCGTGGCCTTCGATCAGAGTCCTTCGGTATGCATGACATGGAAGTCACTAAAAGTGATTCTGCAGAAACCAAATTTGAGTGGTTACGGTCACAGTTGATCGGACAAGATGTTGAATTCAACAGTCCTTGTGGGAGACGCCTTCTCACCTATGCAGACCACACGGCCTCTGGTAAAAGTCTTCGCTTCATCGAAGATTATATCGCCGATAGTGTTCTTCCCTTCTATGGTAAGTTGATTTGTTTGAATTAGAGTATTCATGATTCATATTATTCATGAAGTGGGTTAAACTCATTCTGGTTGTGTGCATTCCTACAGGTAACACACATACTAGTGACAGCTATGTGGGGCTCAAGACCACCAAGATGGTCAAGGATGCCACTAGATACATCAAGAATTGCTTAGGTGGAGGACCAGATGATGCTCTCATATTCTGTGGCTCTGGCACCACTGCTGCCATCAAGCGCCTGCAAGAGGTGATGGGAATCGCAGTACCATCAACCATGAGAGATAGGATATTATCAACCCTACAGACTGAGGAGAGATGGGTGGTCTTTGTCGGGCCATACGAGCACCACTCCAACCTCCTCTCATGGCGTAATAGCCTAGCTGAGGTGATAGAAATCGGGCTTGACAATGATGGGTTGATAGACATGCGAGCTCTAAGTCAACAACTTGAGTCTCACAAGGATTCCAGGCGTCCTATGTTGGGATCATTCTCAGCGTGTAGTAATGTTACCGGAACATACACTGATACACATGCCATCGCCAAACTTATTCACCAGCATGGAGCTTTTGCATGCTTTGATTATGCAGCAAGGTTAGTCAAGCTAGCTAATTCGTGCTTAGAATATATTGGTTTAGATAATGGCTGTTTCTTCAATTATTTATTCTCTCTAATCTTGATAGAAATGATTTATTTGGATACTTGCAGTGCTCCTTACGCAGAGATTAACATGAGATCTGGGGAGATAGAAGGCTATGATGCTATATTCATGAGCCCACACAAGTTTGTTGGTGGACCTGGTACCCCTGGCCTCCTATTGATGCATAAGGCCTTGTACAAGTTGAGTTCTTCTGCCCCTTCTACTTGCGGAGGAGGAACTGTTGATTTTGTCAATGCTTTTAGTGAAGAAGTAAGCTCCCTCATTATTCTAGGTTACCATTCCTATATTTACTACTTTATATGACGGGACTTATTAGCTAATCTGTGAATTAATTAATGTGAATCAATCTGCAGCACACTTTGTATTATACTGATGTGGAAGAAAGGGAAGATGCTGGAACTCCACCAATCGTCCAGAAGATAAGAGCAGCTATGAGTTTCTGGGTGAAGGACTTCATGGGATACAGTGTGATTGAGAAACAGGAGCATGTCTACATCAATGCAGAACTGCAAAGGCTTCTTCCAAACAAAAACATATGGGTGTTAGGGAATACGAGTGCTCCAAGACAAGCAGTACTCTCTTTCGTGGTTTACTCTACCACAAATTCTTCCTCTCACGATCATAAGAAAGCTGAAAGAGGTAGTAATGGTCTATATATGTGGGCAGAGTCAGGAAACAAGAGAGATAAACCTCTCCACGGGCCTTTCGTTGCAAAGATCCTCAATGATCTCTTTGGAATCCAAGCTCGAGCTGGGTGTGCTTGTGCTGGACCCTATGGTCACCATCTACTTGGCGTCGATGAGACTCAATCACTAGCTTTCCGTGCTGCTATCCAGAAGGTGAATCCTTAACCGCAAAAATCGATTAACCTTTCAATCCCACAAAAATCTGGTAAATGTCCATCTTAAATTTATTGTGACTAATCTTATTTTGAATTTGCTTTGATAGGGTTACACTGGTGTTAAACCTGGGTGGACCACAGTCAGTTTCCCGTACTACATGTCAAAAGAAGAGTTTGAGTTCATTCTAGCTGCACTGGAGTTCATTGCAACATATGGTCAACGATTCCTTCCACTCTATAGCTTCAATTGGAAGACTGGTAACTGGACCTTTCAGTCTAAAGCTTTCATGGAGAACATTCTGGGGGAAAATTATGCACCTCTAGACAATCCTCTGAGTGAAGCTAAGCCTGGATTGAAAATTAGAAACAATGGATTGAGGCATGGAGGAGATGATCATAGTGACAATCAGAAGATCAGCAATGATGTACTTATAGCCAAGTATACCCACTACTTGGAGACTGCTAAATATGTGGCAAGTTTCCTTCCCAAGTACCCTCCACATAGGAAGGTTCCGAAGGACATAGATCTCAGCCTTGCGCATTTCAGGGTGTAGAGAGTTAGGTCTCTCTTTCCCATCCTTGACCATCTCAAAGTATAGCAGTATATGATGTGTGTTAAGAATCCTTAACACTACATGCATGGAATAAAAAAATATCTTGAATCACTTTTGGAATATTTTTTTTTTGTTAGTCAACTAAAAACTCTTGTACTATCAAGTGTTGTGTTTATTAAATCAAGTTTCATCTTAGCCAATTTGCTTTAATTGCCTTGCGTAGATATGTGATGCCTCGCTTAGTTTGTTTCCGATCCCCTAGATTAGTTAAACAATTGGTAACATTTGAACGCCCTGATCCATAACCAGGTCGATACGCATATTTGTCTGTTAGTCTCTTATATGGTGAAATTAAATTGAACTTATGACAATGAAATAATCAACATATTTTTCTAAACCCGGAGGTATTAATAATTGAATCCCTAAGTAGGCGCCCGCACAAGAAATCGAAATAAGCCCACAAGCCCATAAGGTAGGCCCATTGATTATTTAGTTTAAAGATACTCTATATGTGTATATACATATGAAAGTGCTAACATGTGGTGTCAGTAATAGAATTTATATAATATATAATATTTAATTAAATATGTCTAGATTATATAATATATAATATTCAATTTGGTGAGTAATCAAAGACAAAAGAGGAGGAGGTGGCACCTATATGGGTAATATGGAACAAGGAAGGTAATGGGGGAGGACGAGGGGAAAAAAGGGATGAGGTGTCTTTATTTTAGTTAATGAATATTTAGATAAAATAAAATAAAAGATACAATTTATAAAAAGTGGTGGGAGATGTTTGGCAAAAGTGCCCGAGTTTCATTAGGTAAGAAGAGGATGAGGTGTCTTGGTATGGTTAAATGATTGTTTAAATGAAAAAGACATAATAATATAATTTTTATTTTCAACTACAAATAAGGGAGTGAGAGGCTTGGTGAAGAGGAAAAGCCATACCTTTCAAGAGAGAAAGAGAGATAGAGAGAGATCTCCTTGAGTTTCAAGGAGAAAGAAAAGAGTTTCATTTGATTCCTTGCTGATACCTCGAGCAATCAAAAAACATTTGGTTTTAGAAAAAAGGATTTTGATAAGGGAAGACCAATGAGTATTTTAATCCAACTAATATTACGGTCTCAAGAATTTATGTGCATTTTCGATCAAAATGACTCATATATTGTGGGCTTGATTGATTCATGTACAATGCCCCCCCCCCCCCAATTGATCTACATAACATGCTCTTGATTTTCTCTTGATTTCTAGCACATTGTGCCTCTAATTGATTTGCACATTATTCCTCTGATTAATTGTATACTGTATGTCTAATTTATTATTATACTATTTCTCTAATTGATTCATATATTGTGTTCCTAAATGATTTGTATATTGTGCCTTGATTGATTCGCATACTGTGCAGTTGATTGATTCACATAGTGTGCTTGATTGATTCGCACACTATGCCTATGATTGATTGGCATATTGTATGTTTGATTTATCTTCACATTGTGCCCCTTATTGATTCGTATGTTGTGCATCTAATTTAATCGCATACTATACCTCTAATTGATTTGCATAATGTGCACTTGATTTATTTGCACACTATGCCTCTAATTGATTTACAGATTGTGCACTTGATTCATCTGCACATTATGTCCCTGATTGATTCATATACTGTACACTTGATTTATTTGCATATGATATCTCTAATTTATTCACATACTAAGTGCCTGATTTATTCACACACTATGCCCTTGGCTAATTCCATATGTGTGTCTACACGCTATGCCTCTAATTAATTCATGTACTATGCTTCCGCTTGATTCGCATACAATGCCCCAAATTAATTCGTATACTTTGTGTATGTTTGATTTACAAACCTGTATGTGTTTCAAGATTTGGCTATGATTAGGTAATCCAATGGATTTAATTATGCAATTATTAGTACTCTTGCATTTTAAAGATTAAATATAAAATTTAATAAATAAAAGATTAAATTGGAATAAAAGACATAATATTGACAAGCACAACCTTTATGGCTAGAGTAAAGTGGAAAGATTGAATTTGTGCCAATGATGACTATCTACGATGTGTACATGGCCTTGTGTCTAGAGGAAAGCCATTTCGGTGGTAAAGAGACAAAAACCATTTCGTTAGTGAAGAGATAGCCACTTCGGAGGTAAAGAGAAATGTGTGTCGTTTGGATTTACTTAGGCTTAAGATTATAATGCCTAAGAAACAGAGATAAAAATATGTGAAAGAATTTTAAAAGAGATATAATGCTTTTCTCTAACATATATTTTCTGCAAAGAGTTATATTGCAAATATTTTTCATAACATATTTGCTCTGCAAACAAAATGTTTCATTTTGACATATGTGCATGATAACTTTAATTCTCATGTTATTCCATTTCTGTAGCATGGTTGTGTTATAATATTCACTAGGCTAGTTCAGCACATTTCCCCCATTACGATAAACTGACAAGTGGAGTCAAGACAAGAGTTAGGATATTGCATTCCAAGGGAACGATTGACAGCTCTATTTCCTGTTAGACTCCAATAGCTTAACTCATCTTAGTTTGAGAGTTATGTTTTGAGGTTTTTGTATAAGATAGTACATATGTTATGTTTAGGTGATACTATAATATTGAAGTCTATAGTTTGTATAACTATATTGTAATAGTTGCTATCGGATAATCTGAGGTTGTACTTATCATCTCTTTTAATATAAATGTTTCCGCTATTGCATATTGATGATGGTCTCTATTATTTCTAAGATAAGAAAAAATAGAAATAACAACAATGTCTCCCAATAGGGTTTAGGTGTCATGGGCCCCACCTAGCCCTAGTAATTGGTTCGTGACAATATATGTCCTATTTTCCTCTTTGTTTTTTTTCCCCTTCAAAATTTAGTGGGTACAGGCCGGGGGAGATGGTGGGTGCAAGAAATGCATTGGCATCTATTCAACAAACACAAATATGGGTGAGAGAGGGGAATGAAGTGGTATATATTGAACAATCACAAACACAAACCAACTTGTAAAGGGGAGAAGAAATAATAAAACAAGTTGGGCAGAGAACAAGAAAAAAGGCCTCAAATCAAAGAGAAGATTTAGGCAAATATATTTTATGTTGGTTAATTCCATGTGATCTTGTAAATAGGGAGCTCTCAAACTTTAAAGCTCATTCTTCTTGTGCTTTTAGGTTTAGTGCCAAATTATACATCCAAGCAAATAAAAGAGCAATCCAAGCACGGAAAGGAAAAGCTAGCAGTGCTAAGTCCCAAGCCAATGGTAACTTCACTTAGAGGAGGCATGTCGTGATTGTGATATTTGATCATAGTCTCCCCTTCTCTTATGTTATGTAGGGTGGTGCCTTAGATTACTAGATAGCCAAAGGAGCTACACACACTGGTGGAATTATGTTATGTACTTAAGGGTCCCTTCTTAGGTAAATAAGACTTCCATTTGAATAAAGATTAATGCCATCCTTCTGAGTTGTATATTGCTAAACCAATTAAAATAAGTGCAAATCACATATAGAACCCCTTGTGTTTGCATTCAATTACATCTACTAGCCCTGGAAAAAAAAATTCAATTACAAAGGCTCCCTTACTGCTTCAGCAAAGCTGCCCACTTATAGCTTTTAATTCTTAACAGTTGTAGGGCATTTGGAATTTATTTTTTTTTCTAGGGGTAGTAGATGTTTTGATTACAAACATAGGGGGTCTATATGTAATTTGCCCTTAAAATAAACATACAAACATAAAGGATGGAGCCATCCTAATCGCAATGATAAAGAAACCCTATAAAATAAAAGGTTTAGGTGGCTTATTGTAACATCATATAATGGGTTAACCTCATTGACTACCTCAATAGAAAGGCAAGGAAGCTATGGCTATTTTAACATAAATACACGGAGAAGGCATGAAAGATGTAAAGCCTATTAGCACTCCAATTGTATCTCACTTTAAACTTTCAACTGCTCTATCTCCTCAAATGGATGATGTCACACCCCACCTGCCGATATCGGACCTGCCCAAAAACCACAAGTGTGATTCCACAGTCACTAGATCAGGTTCATATCATCAATAGTAATAAATAAACATAGCACCAAAATCAATGAGCAAGAACAAATCCAATAATTAAATAAAAAGGATAAAAGGTACAAAAAATCCAATGAAATAGTACTCAAATGAAATCAAGGGATAAATCAAAGGAATGTATCAAATGTACGAATCAGCAGAAACTAAAAGGAAACATCAAAGTTATGTCTTGTTATTCGCTTTCTCCTTTAAAGGGTACTCTATCTTGTATTTCTCGATCCTTATAGTCATAAGACTCTCGTTCATAGATTTGTTCAGATGGCGGACAACCTGGGTTCTCTTCCCATCAATAGGTGCCATAAGAGCACTACATGCACCTACAGGAAGCTTCATGTTGTGCAACACCAAATCCCATCGATGACTCCAGTACCTCTTACTTCTCCTGCTTCTTTATAGTCATCTGAAGAAAACAAACATAATCCACAAGAATGAGTTCTAACAAACTCAGTAAGGCAACAATCCTATATACGCTTCAATATCACAATCACATTGCAAGCAATGATGAAACAATGATATGCTGGGATGCACCCAATAGCTAACTATGCAAGTCTTTATTCAGGCATACATGCTTTAAGAAATAATACTAGCCCACACCAGCCCTACTCTGGGTAGGTCTTGTCACTCCAATCCCTAAAGGACTAGCTACCTCTATTGAGATCCTAGGCATGGGATACAGTCCTTGTCAATCAAGCATGGCTGGGGTTTAGGTCAACACTCTCTCACCATGATCGTTGGCATGAGTACTGACACATGTCGGGGATTCTAGCCCAATGCAAGTTCCTATGGTAACATACTACATGTGGTTCTAGATACCTTCCCTATAACACCAACCAACTCAGTTTAGTATCCTTCTCCACCTAGGAATGAGAATCCTCATAGACTGAGTACCTCTGTTGGACTCTATTCCCTAACCCTATGGTCATCCACACATTGTTGGGGTGGATGCTCTCATGTCTCCTCACGACACGCAAATCATCTTTTGAACACCCATGAGCCCAACCCTAACATTGCAACCTTACCATTGGATGATCAATAGTAGACCACTGAATCTCGTCATGGACTGGCACCGCTGTTGGATGAAGCAAAGTCACATTGTGAAATCCCTTGAATTTCTAACCTGTTGACCATGTTTTTAGGACCGCGGACCTGGGCCTCGAGTCGGCGGCAACTGTGGGCCATTCGAGTTGAGCCCGAAGGTTCGGAAGTGGATCCAATGCAAGTGGATGACCCTAGTGATGACTTGACACCTCTTCTAGAATTTAAGAGGAGAGAGAAGTTAAGTCACGAAGGTTTTAAAAGGCGATATTGGCATGTTTGGAAAAGGATGATGGAAAATCCAAATGAAAAGGTAATTTCACCCAACCGTAGATCTTTGAAAGACCTTTCTACAAAGCCAAAAATCATAGGAATCGGACCTTGGTTGGCCCCTGAACCAGGGCCGGTCGATTGGACCAGTTGAACTGCAGGTTGATCGCCCCCTGGCCAGTTCGGGGCAAAATCGGGTTTTTTACTGTTTAAAACCTTATTTTATGTTCTCTTTCTCTCATACTTGAATTTTATACTACTAGTGCGAGGCTGAGGCTAAAGGAGAAGGAGAAACCAAGGGAAGGAATGGATTCTAACCATTTGTAAGCATGTTGGCACCCAAATCATAGCGAAATCGTTAGAAAATGTGAGAATCCTTAAACCCTCTTCTTTAAGTTCGGTTTTATGAAGTGTTCTTCACAATAAATGATAGATTTGGGTAGTTGATGAATGTAGGTCTATTGAATTCTTGTGTTTAGTTATATTTATATTTCTCTTTAGTTTAGAAGTGGTTTGTGTGAATCATTGCGAACGAATTTGCATTTTGACTCTCTGAGACGCTCTCGGGCGATTTAGAGAGCCAAATTTGGGTTTTTTTTTTTTTTTTTTTTTTTTTTTTTTTTTTAAATTTTTTATTTATTTATTATCTAGAACGAATTCGATAAAATTGAAGGTACCCTTAGGACCTTATCGATTCCAATTAGACATTCCCAAAGTTTCATTTCGATTCAACATTGAATTGGTAGTGAAATATTGAGTTTTTGCCAAAACTAGGTTTAGAACGATGGGTTTGAACCTAATTGTCAGATTGGGTTTTGTTGGGTTATTTTGGAAAATCTTTTGAAACCCATTTGATTTCTAATTTGTGTCTATTAATTTTCTTGTGTGATTAAGAATTTTTGTGAGTTTAACGCCGATTTTTATGAGCCAAAATTGTGAAATTGAGAAAGGAACCGAATTGAAAGGTGATGAATGACTAACCATGTTTTGTATTATTAAGTGTTGTTATTTTGAATTCTATTAGTGGTATAAATTGCTTTAAATTGTTATCTACCATAATATGCTTGTGTGTGATTTCCGTGAATGAGAATGAATGTGATGAATGGAATTATTTTTCTTAACTTATTTTATCAACTAGGGTTGTGGGTTCGCCCATTACCCTAGTGACCTCATGTGATTGTATTTAGACTAAATTGCATAAATGATAGGTGTCTAGAAGTGTAGAGCTAGGAATTGCTATGAGTACTACTACCCTTCTGGTAAGGGTATTGAAGCCGGTTAACCCGTGATGCTAGTGGCTCGGTCCTTGATGTTGAACATGCCCACTATCATCATAGAGAGGTAGGGTTGCATATAATAGATAAGGGCTCTTGGGCGCTCAAAACCGGTAACCAATCCGTGAGAGGACATGGAGAGCATCCTGTCTATTATATGTGGATGACCACTGGGTTAAGGAATGGGGTCCAACAAATGCCTCCCGTTGAAGATTCCATTCATAGGTGAGAAGGTATCAAACCAAAAGGGCACTAGACATGAGGGGAGATATTCGAACCATATGTAGTACGAAACAGTATGACCTTGCACTGGGCTTAGGATTATCATTGATACGTGCCAAATCTCATACCAAATAATGATGTGAGAGAGTGGTGACCTATACTGCAACCACGGTTCGACAAGACTTTACCCAACAACCGCGGAGAACCCAATAGACGTCTCTTGTTGAGGGAGAGTGACTGAGACCGCCCAAAGAAGATTGGTGTTTATACTTAAAGCGTGTATACCATAGAGACTATATGATAGAGTTAGGAACATCATATCATAATCATACATCATTTTAGTTATATTATTAATCACATGCTTATCATATGTTTATGATGGATGAATGCATGGCATAGATGTTAGTTAACCTCATTGAGTTCTATGAACTCACTCCTTTATTTGTGTATATTTTTAGACTTCTCTTTAGGTTATGAGGACCCCACTCCCATGGAGGATCCATTGGCGGGAGATTTCCATGAGAGTGTGATCGGAGAAGATGTGGATGCACATGATGCGTCATGCTTGTGTCAGGATTGTTCTTATGGAGTTGCCTTCCATTAGAGTCTTCCTTAGAAACTTTCCGCTGTGAACAAACTATTCTCTTTCCTATTAAACTCTGATATTTATGTCTTTTGGATTTTAAACCTTGAATGATTGTAATCGGTAATTCAGATTTTGGTATTTAGTACTTGAACTTGATTATTCTTGTCCTTTTAATTATATTATATCATGTTGTATGGAGTTGTCACTGAACCTAAGTCTTGCGGTGTATCACCCCCACAGGTATTAAGGTATGATCAAATCTGGCTCGGTGGGGTGTGACACAAGTCATTGTCATCACAAGTCATTCGGCTTCAATACCCCTGCCAAAAGGGAAGTAGCATGGGGGGGTACGTAATCATGCACTTTAGACCTCCTAGGTATGTGGGACAACAATTATGAAGGTGCTAGGAGCATCAGAGGACATTGTCTCATACCACAGCCCTTGATATCCCAAGCTAGAAGTACCCAACATGGATAATCCTTAGTCATAATCACTCACACAATACATCTTCCACATAAACAAAATGATACAATGCTCAAATCATAATACATGATAATATACTTATATCTGAACGTGTACAATAGCAACCACAACAAGTAGTAAAATTACGATCATGCTTAGAAAAGAAGTCAAGTCATCATATCATAAATCCAGTCATACATGCAATTGCAACTTTACATGTCTTTGCAGAAATATCACAGAAAAGCGTATTATATCTCTTAAATAACCACTCGAGAAGACCTCAAAGATCACCTAGATTAGGATTAAGAAATTTCATCAAAGTATGAGATCAAAACGGAATTCACCCTCCAACACTTGACTCGTTCTTCAAACCTTCAAAACCCCATGGTTCTTCTTCAATCTTCAACTCTTTTATTCTCATCCTTTGCAAACAAAAGCTCTCCGAATGAACTTAACTCTCTTAGTGTTTCAAAAAATTTCAAATGGCAAGGTATATAATTTCCACTTCCTTACATTTTTTCCAGTTTTATCCCTATATGATTTCTCTTCCACCACACCTCTAAACCAATGGAATTTAAAGCAATCCTGATCAAACTCTTTTTTATTATTTTTATTTTATTTATTGTGCCGTGAGTTCTCATTACATATTACAATGAAATCTTAAAACCATTTGGTTTGAACGAAAATTATGGCAATTTTATAATTGTACGGTTACTTATCATATTTTCAATTATATCCTGCAAGATTCTTTCTCCACTATCACTTTTGACCAATAACTTGTAATGCAAGCTTTACCCAACTCTTTTTCTTCCTCTTAACCCTTGGTTCTCATCATATATTACACTTAAACTTCAAACATCCTTAAATTGAACCAAGAATGAATCAGACTTGTAGTTCAACCCATGACTTAACTCATACGATATATAAACCTCAACAATATGACATTAGAATTAGATAACATGCCCAATTGCCCATATCTAGATTAAAATCAACTCATAAGATGATGATGATATATGTTATATTAAATACTATTAATTTAACAATAATTTGCTATAACCACATGAACCAAGATTAAATCATTTATCACATGCACATTCAATTAAATATACACTTTATAGTAAATAATACATTGATTAAGCAAAATGCACATAATCAATCAAGACTTCCTCACCACATTGAGTGTGGTGTACCTGTCAACATGTACATAGTATTACTTAATGGTACAAAATATTGAGCATCACAAAAACTATCAATTGACTCCAATTAATATTTTGCCAGTTGCTGTCCAGTGCAGTTTGAATTTTGTAGCCAGAAGCAAACCAAATCAATTCGCTTGTTTTATAGTTTGAAGTCAATCTGGGGTTTGCACAGGGCTATTCTGTCAAAGGTGCTCTCTTCTATCCAGCTTATCTTGCTAAGCTTTTTATCCTGATCTTACACACCCCGTCCTCATGCTCTCTTGCAACTTTCTCCTCTCCATTTGAAGTATGGCACAACAACCAAATCATGCGCTGAGATCATCAGCTAAGAAGGGTTTGCTTGTTTTAAGAATTTACTATCTCTACTCGAGATGCCTAAAAATAAATAAAAAATTATACTCGAGAACTCATCAAATCGTGCTTCGAGACCATCAACTTTCTCCTCTCCATTACACTTGGAAACACATCACACATGCGTATGCACATGCATCATTACTGTATAAAATTGTAAAACTCTTTTTGCACTCCTTAAAAAAGGTTTTCTTTCATTGTCTTATTCATTGATCAGGCAATATATTAAACTAAAATAATATAATTTTTTTTCAATATTAATATAAAATTTTGTTGTTAATCATTCAGCCTTACAATACTGTTATATTAGACCAATAGATTTATATATATCAAATGGTTCACACTAAAATAATAGGTTATCTTCAACATTAACAATATGCTAGATGCATTTCTCGATTATATATATGATTATTTATGATTTAGATTTAATCAAGACATAGCCAGCGCCAATCAGAGATAAGGGCAAGACCATTAGGGACAATATCAGGGCCAATCGGGGATAGGGATAAGGACAAGGCCAACAAGGGGCACATACAACACCATCAAGGATAGACCCAGCCTAATCAGGGACAATCAGAGTGGGAATGAGCTTACTTTAACCTGTCAATATACATGGTCATAGAGAAGAATCCTAGATCCTGTATTTGGGTCAAGACAAAACTAGGCTGAGCAAAGAACATTCCAAGACAGGGATTGAGATTGAAAAACCTGGCCCAGCCGGTCGCTGTTGCAGCCTAGGCTTGTGGGAACTGAAACCTATTTTGTGGAGTAACCGTGACAAGCCAATTTGATTTGATTAATGGCGTCAACTTCATCTCCACTTCTTTTTCTTTAATTTGATTAAAAAGTCCATCTTTGTTATTATAGATTATTTTGATCCCTTGGCCGGCGATCCGTCCGTGGCTGGGGATATACACGGGTCAAGAGTGGTGGTGGCATTGTTGTTTCGACTAGGTCAATTCTTCATGATTTACTCTATCAAACATTTCTGCTCTTGTTTCTTCAGCGTCTGCGCCGCTGGGTCGAGTCTTCTCTGTGATTTATTCTATCAAACAGCTCGTCTGCGGTTGGAAAACCAGAACCCTGACGATCGACTTCATCGTTCATTACTATGAGTTGACTTGGACATCTGCTATACTCTGTAAAATCCCATGTGAGGTGAGTTCCTCAATCAAGCAACGGATTTTGTTAATAAAAAAAATATTGACCACTTCCTCTCTCGTTTTCCATTGATATTTTAGAATATTGTTTAAGCCGAGAACGAAGACTGGGTGAGAGTCAGATCATTAAGGCATTGATTATATTAGTCAGATCAATGAAGGAAAGAAAGAGAACTGAAAGTTGGCGGTAAAAGGAGTTCTGAATTTCTTTACAGAAATGAAGGGTTGACTTTCAAAGACGCGTTATATGAGAAACAGGTGGAAATATTAATATTCATCAATTAAATACTTCAGTATTCATGAATTTTTAATTATCTACATGTTGATTATTTCTTCCCTTTACTCTTCCCACATCCTATATAAGCTCCTCAGTTCTGTCCCAAAAGACCAAGGTACAACATCGTTTTGCCTCCTTAACTTCC
The DNA here is from genome assembly GCF_041222555.1 of Hakea prostrata. Classification (NCBI taxonomy): domain Eukaryota; kingdom Viridiplantae; phylum Streptophyta; class Magnoliopsida; order Proteales; family Proteaceae; genus Hakea; species Hakea prostrata. Next base: position 33,187,786 of record NC_142609.1, read on the forward strand.
ATAGTTTCCTCTATTTTCTCTATAATAAGCTAGCTCTACTCTTAAACCGTAAACAGTACTTCACCTTCTTCTCCATTCACCATCTTCTTGTGAAAAAAGCATGGAATACGAACAATCCTTGGTTGAAGAGACATATTGGCATCCAAAGGCAGACCTTCATCAACATGACAAACATCCCATGATGAGCCACAATTTATCCATCAGCAGTAGTATTTTGGACAGGAATGATGCCCGTAGCCGTCGATCGGAGTCCTTTGGTATGCATGACATGGAAGTCACTAAGTATGATTCAGCAGAAACCAAATTTGAGTGGTTACGATCACAGTTGATCGGACACGACGTTGAATTCAACACTCCTTTTGGGAGACGCCTTCTCACCTATGCAGACCACACCGCCTCCGGTAGAAGTCTCCGATTCATCGAAGATTATATCAACAATAGTGTTCTTCCCTTTTATGGTAAGTTGATTTGACTGAATTAGAGCATTTGATGATTGATACTATCAAGCATGTAGGTTGCTAAACCTCTTTCTGGTTGGGTGCATGGCCACAGGTAACACGCATACTAGTGACAGCTACGTGGGGCTCAAGACCACCAAGATGGTCAAGGATGCCACTAGATACATTAAGAATTGCTTAGGCGCAGGACCAGATGATGCTCTCATATTCTGTGGCTCTGGCACCACTGCAGCCATCAAGCGCCTGCAAGAGGTGATGGGAATCGCAGTGCCTTCAACCATGAGAGATAAGATATTATCAACCCTACAGACTGAGGAGAGATGGGTGGTCTTTGTTGGACCATACGAGCACCACTCCAACCTCCTCTCATGGCGTAACAGCCTAGCTGAGGTGATAGAGATCGGGCTTGATGATGATGGCTTGATAGACATGCGAGCTCTAAGTCACCAACTTGAGTCTTACAAGGATTCCAGACGTCCTATGTTGGGATCATTCTCAGCATGTAGTAATGTTACTGGAACATACACTGATACACATGCCATCGCCAAGCTTCTTCACCAGCATGGAGCTTTTGCTTGCTTTGATTACGCAGCAAGGTTAGAATATATTAGTCTAGCTAATGGCTGTTTCTTCAATTACTCTCTCTTATCTCCTTGTTGACAAAAATTATTTACTTTGATACTTGCAGTGGTCCTTACGCAGAGATTAACATGAGATCTGGGGAGATAGAAGGCTACGATGCTATATTCATGAGCCCACACAAGTTTGTTGGTGGACCTGGAACCCCTGGCCTCCTATTGATGCACAAGGCCTTGTACAAGTTGAGTTCTTCTGCACCTTCCACTTGCGGAGGAGGAACTGTTGATTTTGTCAATGCTTTTAGTGAAGAGGTAAGCCTCCTCATTACTCTAAGTGATTATTCCTATATTTATCATTGTCTGACTAGTTAATTACTTTATGAAGGGACTTATTAGCTAACATATGAATTAATTCATCTGAATCAATATGCAGCACACTTTGTACTACAAAGATGTAGAAGAAAGGGAAGATGCTGGAACTCCACCAATCATCCAGAAGATAAGAGCAGCTATGGCTTTTTGGGTGAAGGATTTCATGGGATATAGCGTGATTGAAAACCAGGAGCATGTCTACATCAATGCAGCAATGCAAAGGCTTCTTCCAAACAAAAACATATGGGTGTTAGGGAATACGAGTGCTCCAAGACAAGCAGTACTCTCTTTCGTGGTTTACTCTACCACCAATTCTTCTTCCTATGATCAGAGCAAAGATGGAAGAGGTAGCGACAGTCTATATATGTGGGCCGAGTCGGGAAACAAGAGAGATAAACCTCTCCATGGGCCTTTCGTTGCAAAGATCCTCAATGATCTTTTTGGAATCCAAGCTCGAGCTGGGTGTGCTTGTGCTGGACCCTATGGTCACCATCTACTTGGTGTCGATGAGACTCATTCACTAGCTTTCCGTGATGCTATACAAAAGGTGAATCCTTAACTGCTAAGATAAATTTTTTCTTTCAACCTCACAAAAATCTGGCAAATGATCATCTTAAATTTACTCCGACTAATCTTATCTTTGAATTTGCTTTGATAGGGTTACACTGGTGTAAAACCTGGGTGGACTAGAGTTAGTTTCCCTTACTACATGTCAAAAGAAGAGTTTGAGTTCATTCTAGCTGCATTAGAGTTTATTGCAAAATATGGTCAGCGGTTCCTTCCACTCTACAGCTTCAATTGGAAGACTGGTAACTGGACATTTCAGTCTAAAGCTTTCATGGAGAACATACTGGGGGAAGATTATGCACCACTAGACAGTCCTCTAAGTGAAGCAAAGGCTGGATTGAAAATTAAAAACAACGGATCGAGTTACGGTGGAGATGATCATAGTGACAATCAGAAGATCAGCAATGAAGTACTCATAGGCAAATATACCAACTACTTGGAGATTGCTAAATATGTTGCAAGTTTCCTCCCCAAGTTCCCTCCACATAGGCGGGTTCCAAAGGACATAGATCTCAGCCTTGCGCATTTCAGGGTGTAGAGAGTTAGCTCTCTCTTTCCCATCTTTGAGCATCTCCAAATATAGCATTATATGATGTGTTAAGAATCCTTGACACTATCTACAGAATAAAAATGTATCTTAGAATCAAATTCCATTAATATTGTTTTTACTCTACTTGCATTGTAAATTCTTTTTGTTCCCCAACTAACAACTCTAGTACTATGAAGTGTTCTATTTTTTTTTGGGTAAACGAAGTGTTCTGTTTATTAAACCAAGTTTCATAATAGGTAATTTTTCTTTGCTTGAGTTCTGTAGATATGTGTCCCATTTTTCTTTTTGTCCTAAAATTTTTGTGGGTAGGCGTGGGGGAGTGGTGGGGGCAAGGAATGAATTGGCATTTGTCACACCCCACGCTAGGTGCGCCAAGTCTACCTAATTAGTGGATTAAAATGCTGAGTGGCACCATTCCTAGTGGCCATCCAGCAGCCGCTACAGATGAGCGCCACATGTCATGTAAAAAATTCAGGCTGTTGATTAATTGCACACTTGTTTTTCTATAAACCGGTTCAGGTCTAAATTTAAACGGTATGTTTTATCCAACCAAATCATGATATCTTGACTCACTTTCAAAAGAGAAAAACAGATAGATCAAATCTACAAACCTCTTCCACAACGTCACAGTCGTATGACGGTAAGTATTGTCCAATCTAATGGACTTTTTCACAACAAAATTTAATCATATCTCAAAGAATGGCTCTAATGTTTGAATGGATGATGAATATAATGGTTTTAAATGGCTCTGCACTCTGCAATTGCAAATTTGCAATAATGGATTATTGAAGAACATCAATGGAATACTCAAAAAAGTGAAGAAGATCATAGATTAAAATCCCCATGGATTATTAATGTAATAGAAACTTAATTCTGATAAATTCAAAATAGAATCCATTGTCACTGGGATCTAAGGAGAAGGAGGAGGAGTAGAACAAGAAGTGGAAGTAGTCCTTGGGAGAATACAGAGGAAGCAACTCATGTTCAGAGCTTCTTGGAGTAGTAGTGTGAGAAAAAGGATGCAAATAGAAGCATTTTTCTGCAATTGCTCTCTGTTCCTCTTCTTCTGGCGTTAACCTTGTTCAGCCTGTGTAATGCAAATTACCTATCAATTAAAATAAAAAGAGTATAGAAGAAGATCGAGAAAGGCCTTGAGGATTTGTTCGCCGAAGTCTTTGTCGACTCCGGCCCGGGGACTAAATGTAACGACTCGGGCCGGCGATGGTGACTATATGGGAAGAGGAGTTGTGAGTCAAGGGTGAGTGCAAATCAGTGATTCAGCTTGACGGTTTAGCTTTATCAATGAACCTCATCAATTCGATTTGGTTTAACAACATATTGAGTAGTTAAACTATTCAATGGTCAGAATCTGTTGTGAAACACATGGCATTGTTTGGTAGGCCGGCAGCTGGATGGCTGCTCCTTTACATGCTGCAGAAGAGTTAAACCCCTACCTAAGTAACCTAGAGTCCCGTGATATAGATCCCTCATTGGACCACTAATACATAATTAAGCATAATTTAGAATAGGGTAATATTCACACCATAATGCAAAAGATATGATAATATATGCATGATAATAATAATATATGTAAATAAAATTTTTAGGGCAACATATAGACCCTGTGTTTGCAATCAATTACATCTATTACCACTAAAAAAAATCAATTACAAATGCTCCCTTACTATTTCAGGAGAGTTGTCTATTTATAGTTTTCAATTTTTAACAGTAGGGGAACATCTATAATTTTCAAGGGTAGTGGATGTAATTGATTACAAATACAGGGAGTCTAAGTGTAATTTCACCAATTCTCTATAGACTTTATCTATAACAATAAATAAATAATTTATATTTATATAAATTAAATATGAATTTAATATATTTATATAAAACTAATATAAAATACATTAAATAAAATGAAATTATTAATAATAAATATTGAAATTAATAAATGATGATAATATACATATTATAATATAACATCTGTATGATATATGTTATACAATTTGATATGCTGATTCTTTAATACTCCAAACATGTTTATATTACCAGTTATGAGGAAAATGGAGTGTAATATTTCAACCCCCTATGAGATGTGTGAGGCATAGAAACCTGTATAACAGCAACATAAAGCATCAAGTAATGGCTTAAACGGCTTCCACACCTCCGCATTACCCATCTCCTCAGACAGGGGCATCTTTTGTATCATCACCATCTCCATACCTGTAGCATCATTTAAAAGAAGAGATTTCTCGTAGAATGATTACCATCGAACTCATGAGGGGAAACAATCACATTTGTAATGCATGATATGCAACCCTATAAATGCCAAACAAATACATTTATCCATATGCTAGTCTCTAACTGCTATACCATGTATTAAGCACAGTACCAATCCTCTATAGGAGGGCCACAGTCATCCTTATCATTCACTCAATGATAGGGTGTTTGAGGCAAGGGTCACACTCTGTACCATGACCATGGTTTATGAGTCTCTTGGCCCCATATCACTCATCAATTTATCCACAAGTTTTCATTATCCTTTCCATCCTCTAAAAGTAAAATGCATGACCCTTTTTATAGGACTTGTGCATGCTAGGGATTTGCCTAGCCAAATCCAAGGTCTTCTCCTTGTAGTGCTATCCATGGTTAAGCAATACAATTCCTCAAGCACCCACTCCTGTTGGTTTAGTATCCCCCCACAATTCTAAGAGTATTGATCCTCAAGACACCACTACAGTTGGATGAGTACCCCTTACAACCCTATGCCATACCTCAAGACTTACCTACTATTGGCATGACATTAACGGTACACTAGTGAACTTGGTATCGCCTCACGGCTTTCCCTCTATCTTTTGGGCACCCAATGATACCACTAGTTGACAATATAGGTTATCAACCTCAGTACCCCCATTGATAGGGTCGTAGCTCTTAGGGTTTGTCCTAACCAATGCATCTGTATGGATAAATGGATATAATATGATGTATGAACATGTGTAGATGCATGCGTAGTTGGAGGCAATGGCCGTAGCCACAACCCCCTATATATCATTTAAATGTCATTTTATACCACATGTCATTTCCATTCAATGAACCATAAGACATAAGTTAAGTAAGTCAAAATGCATAAATGAGCCATATCACAACCAGCACTTGTATGCACCCCATGAATGCATGACCTACTATAATATAGCATTCAAACATGCAACAACATACAAGGGCCAGAAATTGTAAATTGGATGCATTCTCATTCCTAAAACTAGCATCCAAATTCGCCTTACCTTGCCTTAGTGTTTGGCTCAATGCAAATGATGTTCCACTTTCGGATTCAAGAACTTTTCTCCTGTCCCAATCCCAAATTATAATGTACACGGTACAATTTCCCTTATATTAGCTTCTAATCCAATCCCGTATCTAAGATTCCATTTTGCACTTCCGTTGGGTGAAATCCCAACTGGGCTTATTTACTGATGTAATCATAGTTTTAATACTTTAATAGACTCTCCTAGGTACAGAGAACATGCATTTGGTTTTAGATCTAGAAAACTCCCAATGTTTTCCCCAATTTCTGACATCAATTGATCGATTGCTAGGCCTAGTCAACCAATTTTAACAAATTACCATTCGAATTTGGTCTCTGCAGTATCATTTTTGGTTACTCCCATCTCATGCATGCCAAAGTACTCCAATCGATGGATATGGGCATCATCAAAGTCCACAATGCTGCTTCTCACGGACAAGCTGTTGGTCATCGTAAGATGTTTATCATGGTAATGAAGGTCTGCCTTTGGATGCCAATAGGTCTTTCCAGCCATTGCTTGTTCGATGTCCATGCTTTTTTCACAATGATATGGTGAATGGAGAAGAATGTGGAGCACTGTTCACTGTTTAAAAGAAAAGCTAGCTTATTTTACAGAAAATAGAGGAAGATAAGGAAACAAACGATTCTGTGTCTTGGCCTCCTGGGACAGAACTGAAATGGGTTTATATAGGCTGTGGGAAGAGGTGTTAAGAGAAGAAATAATCAACTCTAGAAAAGTAAAAATTCATGAAGAATATTAATAGTCCCACTTGTTTCTCTGAGAACGCGTCTTTGAAAATCAACCCTTCATTTCTAAATAGAAATTGACAACTCCTTTTACCGCCAACTTCCAGTTCTAACTTCTAGCGTCACCTTAATTCCATCACAGGCTTGTGTTTGAGTTGTGGTAGAAATAATTTTTTTCTGAATCTGTGATGGTTGAATTCCCTATTTTACTTTTTCTCTTGATAGGTAAGTATCATCACAATAAACCCAGGCAAGATCAGCATGACTCATGTCATTGATAATTTAATCAATGCAATGGTATGATGTTAACCATTCAATCTCACTCTCACCCATTCTTCCTTCTCGGCTTAAACAACATTTGAAAAAATCGATGGAGAAACGAGAGGAAGCGGTCAATATTGATAAAGTCCGTTAGGTTGATTAAGGAACTCACATCACATTGGATTTTGTTGGAACACAGCTGACCTTCTTTTTTCTGTTCAAGAAATTGGTTTTACGAAGTATATTAATTGTCCAAGTCAAGTCTTGGTAATGATCAACGATAAAGTCGATCTTTAGGATTATGGTTTTCCAAATGCAGATGAACTGTTTGAGAAAGAGTCGACCCAGCCATAAATACCATTATTTACCCACCGAAGTGACCTAATTATCCTTACTAACCCACTGAATTCCCTTGCTGTATTATTTCACTGTACGTTTTACCCAAAAAGGAAAAGGTTCAGGCGATTCACCGACCTCCAAGCTGTATATCACACCGTCCGGTGAGGCTCCTGTCTCTTTGGCTATCTTTTCCAAATATAGTGCGAAGGCCCCTTCAAATAGGTTAACAATCACCGGAAACTAAATATCTTGTATCCTTTCACATAAATCTATCTGATCCATATCCACTCAATCTTAACATGGTATCAGCCTTAACTATGTTGTCTTCTCTATAATGGCTTATTCATCTCAGCCACCACCACAACTTTGAATGGTAACTGCTAGAATCGTGAGAGAGATTTTACGTGGTTCAGTTGAATTCAACCTACGTTCACGGGAGAGTTTTAGATGTTTTCAACTATGTTTTAAGTTGTGTGCATGGCTTCTAATATATAGGTAGAGTCCTTGTTCATCAATGTTTTAGGACTCTTGTAGGTATAGAAGTGGTTCTCAAATCTTCATTCGGGAAGAATTGGCACGAAAATTTATCGGTAATAACTGATATGGGCAATGGGATCTCCCGAACCATCGAATGAAGAGAAAGTTGGGAGCCAGAAATTGTGAGGAAACTCAAATCCAATTATAGCCTCAACGAATGGGGTCTTTCTGATGACCGAATAGATGTCATTAGTCATCCTCCCTCAAGAAAGTTGTCCTAGCCTCTGATTGATATCAACAAGCTCTTGACCAATGTGGACCGAACGTCCACCACTGATCCGAATGTTTTCCTGTCCCGAACGTTTAGAGGTTGGCGAATGAGTGCGTACTCCTCGACCTGACCTCGTTACTGACTGGGTTCGGCTCACTTGCGGTCGTTCATGCCAATCGCCCCTTTTGGGTAAATCTCCAGTTTTCAATTCTCTACTTCGCCCTCGAGAATCACCCCGCAAGTTCAAGCCATAATTTTGGTCTCCTACCGGTTGCCTATCTCCTTATGGGGAATCCCCTCGCAGTGGCGGTATAAGCGTCTCTGCTTCTCCCGCACGCCTTATAGCCTCATGTTGGTCAGGAGGCTGGGGAGCCACCACTTGTCTGACCAGTGTACGAAGTGTCTGGTTCATCTCCAAAAACTGGAGTTGCATTTGATCCAACTGCTGTTGGAGAGGATTTGGGGGGTTCAAACGTTCATTACCGCCCAATCCTCCATCTTCCCGTACTTCACAAGCATGATTTTCTTCAGGGGTATCTTCTGGAGTGTTCCCTTCTGGAAGTCGAATGCTAGACTCTTGCTGAGCCGCCGCAGTTGCTGCTGCTGACCTGGTAACCATGACTTTTTGAAGCGTTTCCCACAGACGGCGCCAAATGATGCAACCAAAATCTGCTCAGCCCTTAGATCACTGATGAATGACCTGCAAAACAATCGTCAGATGTGGCCCGACCATGGGGGTCAGGAGTCCACCTTCGAAGGCTAATTCAATTAATGAACTAATCACAAAGGCTCTGGCTAATCGCAGAGCTAAAGTATGAATATGATTACTGGGAATACGATTCAGTTACCTTCTTCGTACGTAGGTTATGACTTATATAGCGTGTACCTTCTAATCCTGTCCGTTGAACTCGTTCGAGGCTTCGTCTGGTGACTGTCGGATCACGATGGTTAGACCCATTAGTGGGGTGATGGACAACTTCCCTTGATCACACGATCTTTTGCTGGGGGTGTGGCAGTTATCCAAGTTTGCACGATTGTCAGCTTCCGTGAGTGCTGATAACCGTCTCCTAATGGGTTATCCATCCCGAGAATCCTGGACTTGTGCTTGCTTGCTGATCGTGCAAGGTTTCTTCCTTAGCACGCTATCTTCAAACCCGATTCGCTTGAACCTTAAACGGTCGGATCGTTTCCGACCGGAGTCAACGGTTGAACCGAATTTGAACCTAGTTCCTTCATATTTTCCCCGTATCAGTAATCAATAAGGACATAATCCATTGGACTGTCGTCAAAGACATATCAAGCTTTTAGAGTGCTTCCATTGCAACAAATTTCTCTGCATATGCACCTTCCACCTTTGGAGATTTGACCTGCTACCTTGATTCGGGTGCCACTCATCACATGACCGCCTCAGATCTAGATTCTATGCATGCTATTCTACCATATCCAGGCAGTCAAGTCTTGATTGGCAATGCCACCTCTCTTCCTATTGCTAATGCTGGTAATGTTCCTCTTTCAACTTCTAGTTCATTAGTTCTTCAAAACATTTTGCATTCTAGGGGAGGGATTTTTGTTCTAAAGTCACCACAACAGCAGCTAAGTCTATTTCAATTGACAATCTCTGTATTTTCATATGTTTTGACCACTCCCTCCCAAACATAACAACCTTTGTCGCCTCAAAGTTTGTTCTTACCCCCAAGAACAAACGATAAATCTTCATTTCATATAAAATTAACAAAGTTAAAAACAGAAAATCATGTACTTGGATAGAAGATTTCAAATCACTTAATTCGCCCTCCAACACTTGAATCCTTCTTCAAACCTTCAAAACATGGTTCTTCATCAATCTTCAACTCTTTTATTCTCCTCCTTTGCAAACAAAAGCTCTCCAAATGAGCTTAACTCTCTTACTTAGTGATGCATCCAAAATCTGCTCAGCCCTTAGATCACGTAAGAATGACCTGCAAAACAATCATCAGATGTGGCCTGACCGAGGGGGTCGGGAGTCCACCTTCGATGGCTAAGTCAGTTGATGAACTAATCACAAAAGCTTTGACTAGATGCAGAGCGAAAGTAAGAATACGATAATTGGGAATACGATTTGATGTCTTATATAGAGTTTACCTTTCAATCTCACTCGTTGAATTCGTATGTGCCTTCTTTTGATGACCGTCAGATACAGACGATTAGACCCATTAGTGGGGTAACAGATAACTTCCTCTAATCGGACGATCTTGATGCTATGGTCGTGGCCGTTATCCAAGCTGGCACGATCTTCCGTTCCGCGAGAGTTGATAACCGTCACTTTAACCAGTTATACGTCCCAGGAATCTCGGATTTGTGTATATCTACTGATAGCCAATGTTTCTTCCTGAACACACTATCTCTGAACCCGGTTGATTCGAGTCTGAATCGGTCGGTTCGTCCCTGACCGGGGTCGAGGGTTGAACCACAGGTGGACCTGGTTCAACGATATTTTTCCCATATCACTTGGTCTCTCAAAAATTTCAAATGGCAAGGTATGTAATTTTCCACTTCCTTACATTTTTCGAGTTTTATCCCTATATGATTTCTCTTCCACCACACCTCTAAACCAATGGAATTTAAAGCAATCCTTATCAAACTCTCTCTTTTCTTCTTTATTTTTATTTTTATTTTTTATTGTGCCGTTAGTTCTCATTACATATTACCATGGTACCTTGTGTCGGCGATAAATCGCCGACACAGGTCGAAATTTCGAGGTGTCGCTGGGGGGCGACATGAAACCCCCCGGCGACATCGAATTTACATTAAGTCGGCGATATATCGCCAATGGTCGAAAAAGTCGACATGTCACCTCTGCATGCTCTGCAGCTCTGCGCTTGATGAGGTATGCCGGTGGTTATCGTCACCGTCCCACGCAAGAAATAGAAGATCCACGATAGAGAAGAAAGTCAGAAACGGCCGTGAGCCCAAATACACCCGAAACAAGAAACCCCATCAGCACTATTCCGATGACGAACGCCGCAGGGTGAAGATCACAAACAATGGTGTTGTCAAAGCTAAACCGATGATGGTGATGGTCAAGGTTATACCGGCCAAGGTGAGCAGAAAACTGCCGGCAAGACCGTGATGAACACTGAATGCGAGTCTTGAACTCTTGATGCCTTGGGTGATATATCTTGGCACCCAAGTCGACGACGACGACGCCCAAATCTCTTGCACCCAGACTTCCAACATCAACACAGATTTCACTCCACTCCACTCCAGGGCCAAGGCAGCTCTCTTCGATTTTCTCGCTCTGGGTCTCTGTATTTCTCTCTTTTGGCTTTTGAATCTGAGTTCTTGGAAGAAGATGATGGCGTTAAAAAATAGATTTTTTTGGTAAAAGTTGAAAAGTGATTGATTGTTGCTTGTTTTGTTGCCACGATCTTTTTTTTTTTTTTTAATAAAATATAAATTAAAGGTATAAGGCATTTAATGCCACTGACACACCACTCAGTATACTGAAATGAAAATTTCCTTTTTATAAAATAATGGGTTACAAATTTGCAAATCTCAAACACAAGTATGTCGCCCGACTTTTGGCGACATGTCGCCCGAGTCGCCGTGTCACCAGGGTCCGACACGGCGACACCGGCCGACATGTCGAACCTTGCATATTAAAATGAAATCTTAAACCATTTGGTTTGAACGAAAATTATGGCAATTTTATAATTGTATGGTTACTTATCATATTTTCAATTATATCCTCCAAGATTCTTTCTCCATTATCACTTTTGACCAATAACTTTTAATGCAAGCTTTCCCGAACTCTTTTTCTTCCTCTTATACCCCTGGTTCTCATCATATATTACACTTAAACTTCAAACATCCTTCAACTAAACCAAGAATGAATCAGACTTGTAGTTCAACCCATGACTTAACTCATACCATATATAAACCTCAACAATATGATATTAGAATTAGATAACATGCCCAATTGCACATATCTAGATTCAAATCAACTCATAAGATGATGATGATGTTATATGTTATATTAAATGCTATTAATTTTAACAATAATTTGCTATAACCAAATGAACCAAGATTAAATCATTTATCACATGCACATTCAATTAAATATACACTTTATAGTAAATAATACATTGATTAAGCAAAATGCACATAATCAATCAAGACTTCCTCACCACATTGAGTGTGGTGTACCTGTCAACATGTAAATAATATTACTTAATGGTACAAAATATTGAGCATCACAAAAACTATCAATTGACTCCAATTAGTATTTGGTCAGTTGTTGTCCAGTGCAGTTTGAATTTTGTAGCCATAAGCAGACCAAATCAATTTGCTTGTTTTATAGTTTGAATTCAATCTGGGGTTTGCACATGGCTATTCTGCAACTTCATAAGGGTTGCAAATTAACATCCTTATCCAGCTTATCTTGCTAAGCCTTTCATCTTGACCTTACACACCCCTCCTCATGCTCTCTTGCAACTTTCTCCTTTCCATTTGAAGCATGGCACAACAACCAAATCATTTGCCGAGATCATCAGCTAAGAAGAGTCTGTTTGTTTTAAGAATTTACTATCTTTACTCGAGATGCCTAAAAATAAATAAAAAAATTATACTCAGGGAACTAATCAAATTGTGCGTCAAGACCATCAACTTTCTCCTCTCCATTATACTCGGAAACGCATCATACATGTGTATGCACATGCATTATTACTATATAAAATTATAAAACTCTTTTTGCACTCCTTAAAAAAGGTTTTCTTTCATAGTCTTATTCATTGATCAGGCATATATTAAACTAAAATAATATAATTTTTTTTTGAATATTAATATAAAATTTTGTTGTTAGTCATTTACCCCTATAATACCATTATATTAGACCAATAGATTTATATATATTAAATGGTTCACACTAAATAATAGGTTATGTTCAACATTAACAATATGCTAGATTATGCGTTTTATCAATTATATATATGATTATATATGATTTAGATCTAATCAGGACATAATCAGCACCAATTAGAGATAAGGGCAAGACCATTAGGGACAATATCAGGGCCAATCGGGGATAGGGATAAGGACAAGGCCAACAAGGGGCACATACAACACCATCAAGGATAAACCCAGCCTAATCAGGACAATCAGAGCGGGAATGAGCTTACTTTAGCCCGTTAAGATACACAGTCATAGAGAAGAATCCCGGGCCATGTATTTGGGTCAAGACAAAACTAGGCTTAGCAAAGAACATTCCAAGACAGGGATTGAGATTGAAAAACCTGGCCTAGCCGGTGCTGTCGCAGCCTAGCCTTGTGGGAACTGAAACCTATTTGGTGGAGGAACCGTGACAAGGCAATTTGATTTGATTAATAGCATCAGCTTCATCTCCACCTCTTTTTCTTTGTTGGTGGCTTCTTAGAAAGTCCATCTTTGTTATTATAAATTATTTCGATCCCTTGGCCGGCGATCCGTCCGTGGCTGGGGATATACACGGTCAAGAGTGGTGCTGGCATTGTTGTTTCGACTCGGTCAATTAGTCATGGTTTATTCTATCAAACATTTCTGCTCTTGTTTCTTCAGCGTTTGCGCTGTTGGGACGACTCTTCTCTATGATTTATTCTATCAAACAGCTCGTTTGCGGTTGGAAAACCAGAACCGTGACGATCGACTTTTTTTTTTTGGTAAGAAAGATACTTTACTGATTCAACAGAAATCCTTTAGGAAGATCACACATAAGGGAGTCAAAAGAATGACCCATGATAAAAAGGGGGGTGGGGAATGTAGATATACACAGCTCTCCTGAGAGATCACAACATTTTTTGCCAACGTGTCTACCATAAAGTTAGCCTCTCTGGGAATATGCATGAAAGTGCAATTAGTAAAAGAAGAGGCTATTTGCATAATGTCAGCAATTAAGAGAGAGATTTTCCAGCTGTTGCGGGACATCGGGTTTTGTAAGGATAGCACAAGCGCTTGGTTGTCGCTTTCCACACATACGGGAGACAGATTGAAATCCCGTGCACGAGCCAGACCTCTGCAAATGGCAAGAGCTTCCGAGATAAGAGAGTCCTGGCAACCTATACCTTGGCTAAAAGCGAAAACCATATGATGGTTATTATCCCGAGCTATGCCACCGATACCAGATTTATGCCTTTCAAAGAAGGATCCATCCACATTGAGTTTGAAATGCCCTGGCTCCGGGGGTTCCCATCTGACTAACTGTGGTGGTTTTCGAACTTGTGATGATGGGTAAGGGGGGGAGTAAGCGACCATAGCATGTTGGATTCTTTGCAAGGCTTCCTGGATAGTTGGTTCTTGAGAGGAATGGGTAGTGTGATTATAATAGCCCCACAAACTCCACAATGCTATTAGGGTGGAAGTGGCTTGTTGTTTGGAAGATGAGGTGAAAGATGATTGGGTGACCATTTTTTGCAGATGGGAACTGAAAAATTGGGAGGTCTCCCCTTGAATTAACTGCATAGTGTTCCGTTATTGTAGAGTGAAAGGGCAAGAGGTAAAGAGGTGTTGTGCCGATGTGCTGGGATAACCACAAATATGGCACTGAGGGGGTATACTACAACCACGCTCCCACAATATATCTACTGTGGGTAACTTGCCATGGATGGCCTTCCATACAAAAAACAAAATCTGAGGTGGAAGTGGGATATGCCACAAACATAGCCAATTGAATTTAGGGGTTGGGATTGGGGAGGTGGATACTTGACGGTAAGCCGAACTCACAGTGAACATACCTGAGGAATGCAGTTTCCATATGAAACGATCTGTGGTCAAATGGAGTGGGAGGGGGATGCCAAGGATCTTAGTTGCCACCTCCAAAGGCCACCAGGCGAAGACTTTGTCCCTATCCCATGAAGTCGTCTTGGGGTGAATAAATTCAGACATGTTTCGGGAGAGTGTGTTGCCTGGATAACAACAAATATCCAGTGGATGGTCGGGTATCCAGCTTGGGTCCCAAGGGCTTGCCTGACGTCCATCACCAATTTGGATGAAGAGACCCTGACGTAGGAGATCCCTAGCTTTAATCATTGATTTCCATCCCCATGAGGTTGTGGGTGGTGTTGTTGCTTCTAAGAAAGAGCAGTGCTTGAAGTATTTCTGTTTCATCAGTCATCCCCAAAGGGATTTCGTGGGGTTGAGGAGTTCCCATGCCTTTCGAGTCAGAAGGGCGACGTTAAAATCCGCGGTCTTTCTGAGATTAAGACAACCATTGCGGGTAGAGCTACAGATTGTGTCCCACGAGACAGTGTGGATGTGTCTTTGGCTGCCATTAGCCCAAAAAAAGTCTCGAGACAGTTTACCAAGTGTGTGTGTGACTGAGACTTGAAGTAAGAAGCAAGACATGAAATGAGTAGGCATTGCGGCAATTGTGGATTGGATGAGTACCTTCTTTCCGGCATAAGATAGATGATTGGCCCGCTAGTGTTGAAGTCTTGTGTTAACTCTATTGAGAAGGCTATCACAATGCTTCTTTTTGAGTTTTCCAGGAATCAGGGGTATCCCTAGGTAAATGTCAAGCTCCGATGTAGGTGTGATGTGAAAGTGAGTAGAGAGATATCTTTTGAGTGTCGAGGAGGTGCTTGGGCTGTAATGAGCTCTGGTTTTTTGAAAATTCAATTGTTGTCTGGAGTGAGAGCAATAGTCCTCAATGATTCTATGGAAGATTCTGGCTTCGGCAGTAGTAGCTTGATCAAACAGGATCAAATCGTCAGCAAAAGCTAAACGTGAGATGCGCTCCGCTCCTGGCAAAAGCTGGATGCCTCGTAGTTTTTTTGTTTGCATAGTCAGCTAGAGGTGAGAAGTCAAGATTTCCGCACAAAGAACAAATAAGTAGGATGATAAAGGATCACCTTGTCATAAACCTCTTGATGGGTTAAAGGGCGACAGGGGGGACCCATTAACAAGCACTGAAAGCTGAGTGGTAGAAATGCACTTCATGACCCATTCTATCCATCTAGGGGGGAATCCATAGCTGACTAGAGTTTGTTCCAGAAAACTCCATTTCAGGCGATCATAGGCTTTGCTCATGTCTAGTTTCACAGTCATAATCCCTTTTTTCGGTTTTTGTGCAAATGAATTTTGTGCATTATCTCATGAGCGATAAGGACATTATCCTGAATGTGTCTACCTTTGACAAACCTATTATGCTACAAGGAAATGAGCTTTGGCATAATGTGTTTCAGTCTATTGACCAGAATTTTTGAAATGATTTTGTAAGTCTTGTTATAGAGACTGATCAGACGGAAATCACCCACATTAGCAGGGTTATCTACTTTCGGAATCTGCACGAGAAAAGTATGATTCATTTGGAATCGTTCATTACTATGAGTTGACTTGGACATCAGCTATACTCTGTAAAAGCAATTTCTTGAACGGGAAAAAGGGTCAGCCGGCGGCTTCAACAAAATCCCATGTGATGTGAGTTCCTCTATCAAGCTAACAGATTTTGTTAATAAAAAAAATATTGATCACTTCCTCTCTCGTTTTCCATTGGTATTTTAGAATATTGTTTAAGCCGAGAATGAAGACTGGGTGAGAGTCAGATCATTAATGCATTGATTATATTATTCATGGGATGCTGATCCCGTTTTTTTTTTTTTTTTTTTTTTTGAAACCAAAGAAAATATATAAATACATAAGAGGGATAATACAAAAATAAAATAAAAGAATATATAATTTCTTTTTAGACATGAAGGGTTGACTTTCAAAGACGCGTTATTATAAGAGAAACATGTGGAAATATTAATATTCATCAATTAAATATTTTAGTATTCATGAATTTTTAGTTTTCTACATGTTGATTATTTCTTCCCTTAACTCTTCCCACAGCCTATATAAGCTCTTCAGTTCTGTCCCAATAGGCCAAGATACAGCACCGTTTTGCCTCCTTAACTTCCATAGTTTCCTCTATTTTCTCTATAATAAGCTAGCTCTTCTCTTAAACCGTAAACAGTACTTCACCTTCTTCTCCATTCACCATCTTCTTGTGAAAAAAGCATGGAATACGAACAATCCATGGTTGGAGAGACATATTGGCATCCAAAGGCAGACCTTCATCAACATGACAAACATCCCATGATGAGCCACAATTTATCCATCACCAGTAGTATTTTGGACAGGAATGATGCCCGTAGCCGTCGATCGGAGTCCTTTGGTATGCATGACATGGAAGTCACTAAGTATGATTCAGCAGAAACCAAATTTGAGTGGTTGCGATCACAGTTGATCGGACACGACGTTGAATTCAACACTCCTTTTGGGAGACGCCTTCTCACCTATGCAGACCACACCGCCTCCGGTAGAAGTCTCCGATTCATCGAAGATTATATCAACAATAGTGTTCTTCCCTTTTATGGTAAGTTGATTTGATTGAATTAGAGCATTTGATGCTTTTGATGATTGATACTATCAAGCATGTAGGTTGCTAAACCTCTTTCTGGTTGGGTGCATGGCCACAGGTAACACGCATACTAGTGACAGCTACGTGGGGCTCAAGACCACCAAGATGGTCAAGGATGCCACTAGATACATTAAGAATTGCTTAGGTGCAGGACCAGATGATGCTCTCATATTCTGTGGCTCTGGCACCACTGCAGCCATCAAGCGCCTGCAAGAGGTGATGGGAATCGCAGTGCCTTCAACCATGAGAGATAAGATATTATCAACCCTACAGACTGAGGAGAGATGGGTGGTCTTTGTTGGACCATACGAGCACCACTCCAACCTCCTCTCATGGCGTAACAGCCTAGCTGAGGTGATAGAGATCGGGCTTGATGATGATGGGTTGATAGACATGCGAGCTCTAAGTCACCAACTTGAGTCTTACAAGGATTTCAGGCGTCCTATGTTGGGATCATTCTCAGCATGTAGTAATGTTACTGGAACATACACTGATACACATGCCATCGCCAAGCTTCTTCACCAGCATGGAGCTTTTGCTTGCTTTGATTACGCAGCAAGGTTAGAATATATTATTAGTCTAGATAATGGATGTTTCTTCAATTACTCTCTTATCTCATTGTTGATAAAAATTATTTTACTTTGATACTTGCAGTGGTCCTTACGCAGAGATTAACATGAGATCTGGGGAGATAGAAGGCTACGATGCTATATTCATGAGCCCACACAAGTTTGTTGGCGGACCTGGAACCCCTGGCCTCCTATTGATGCACAAGGCCTTGTACAAGTTGAGTTCTTCTGCACCTTCCACTTGCGGAGGAGGAACTGTTGATTTTGTCAATGCTTTTAGTGAAGAGGTAAGCCTCCTCATTACTCTAAGTGACTATTCCTATATTTATCATTGTCTGACTAGTTAATTACTTTATGAAGGGACTGTTGATTAGCTAATGTATGAATTAATTCATCTGAATCAATATGCAGCACACTTTGTACTACAAAGATGTGGAAGAAAGGGAAGATGCTGGAACTCCACCAATCATCCAGAAGATAAGAGCAGCTATGGCTTTTTGGGTGAAGGATTTCATGGGATACAGCGTGATTGAAAACCAGGAGCATGTCTACATCAATGCAGCAATGCAAAGGCTTCTTCCAAACAAAAACATATGGGTGTTAGGGAATACGAGTGCTCCAAGACAAGCAGTACTCTCTTTCGTGGTTTACTCTACCACCAATTCTTCCTCCTATGATCAGAGCAAAGATGGAAGAGGTAGCAACAGTCTATATATGTGGGCCGAGTCGGGAAACAAGAGAGATAAACCTCTCCATGGGCCTTTTGTCGCAAAGATCCTCAATGATCTTTTTGGAATCCAAGCTCGAGCTGGGTGTGCTTGTGCTGGACCCTATGGTCACCATCTACTTGGTGTCGATGAGACTCATTCATTAGCTTTCCGTGATGCTATACAAAAGGTGAATCCTTAACTGCTAAGATAAATTAATCTTTCAACCTCACAAAAATCTGGCAAATGATCTTCTTCAATTTACTCCCACTAATCTTACTTTGAATTTGCTTTGATAGGGTTACACTGGTGTAAAACCTGGGTGGACTAGAGTTAGTTTCCCTTACTACATGTCAAAAGAAGAGTTTGAGTTCATTCTAGCTGCATTAGAGTTTATTGCAAAATATGGTCAGCGGTTCCTTCCACTCTACAGCTTCAATTGGAAGACTGGTAACTGGACATTTCAGTCTAAAGCTTTCATGGAGAACATACTGGGGGAAGATTATGCACCACTAGACAGTCCTCTAAGTGAAGCAAAGGCTGGATTGAAAATTAAAAACAACGGATCGAGTTACGGTGGAGATGATCATAGTGACAATCAGAAGATCAGCAATGAAGTACTCATAGGAAAATATACCAACTACTTGGAGATTGCTAAATATGTTGCAAGTTTCCTCCCCAAGTTCCCTCCACATAGGAGGGTTCCCAAGGACATAGATCTCAGCCTTGCGCATTTCAGGGTGTAGAGAGTTAGCTCTCTCTTTCCCATCTTTGGGCATCTCCAAATATAGCATTATATGATGTGTTAAGAATCCTTAACACTATCTACAGAAGAAAAAAAAATGTATCTTAGAATCAAATTCCATTAATATTGTTTTTACTCTACTTGCATTGTAATTCTTTTTGTTCTCCAACTATCTACTCTAGTGCTTGTGAAGTGTTCTTTTTTTCTTTTTGGTAAATGAGGTGTTCTGTTTATTAAACCAAGTTTCATAATAGGTAATTTTTCTTTGCTTGAGTTCTGTAGATATGTGTCCCATTTTTCTTTTTGTCCTAAATTTTTGTGGGTAGGCGTGGGGAGTGGTGGGGGCAAGGAATGAATTGGCATTTGTCACACCCCACGCTAGGCATGCCAAGTCTATCTAAGTGGATTGAAATCCTCAGTGGCACCATTCCTAGTGGCCATCCAGTAGCCCCTACGAATGGGCGCCACATGTCATGTGAAAATTCAGGCCTTTGATTAATTGCACACTTGTTTTTCTATATACCGGTTCAGGTCTAAATTTAAACAGTACGTTTTATCCAACCAAATCATGATATCTTGACTCACTTTCAAAAGAGAAAAACAGATAGATCAAATCTGCAAACCTCTTCCACAACGTATGACGGTCAGTATTGTCCAATCTAATGGACTTTTTCACAACAGAATTTAATCATATCTCAAAGAATGGCTCTAATGTTTGAATGGATGATGAATATAACGGTTTTAAATGGCTCTGCACTTTGCAATTGCAAATTTGCAATAATGGATTATTGAAGAACATCAATGGAATACTCAAAAAAGTGAAGAAGATCATAGATTAAAATCTCCATGGATTATTAATGTAATAGAAATTTAATGCTGATAAATTCAAAATAGAATCCATTGTCACTGGAATCTAAGGAGGAGGAGTAGAACAAGAAGTGGAAGTAGTCCTTGGGAGAATAAAGAGGAAGCAACTCATGTTCAGAGCTTCTTGGAGTAGTAGTGTGAGGAAAATGATGCAAATAGAAGCATTTTTCTGCAATTTCTCTCTGTTCTTCTTCTTCTGGCGTTAACCTTGTTCAGCCTGTGTAATGCAAATTACCTATCAATTAAAATAAAAAGAGTATAGAAGAAGATCAAGAAAGGCCTTGAGGATTTGTTCGCCGAAGTCTTTGTCGACTCCGGCCCAGGGACTAAATGCAACGACTTCGGCCGGCGATGGCGACTATATGGGAAGAGGAGTTGTGAGTCAAGGGTGAGTGCAAATCAGTGATTCAGTTTGACGGTTTAGCTTTATCAATGAACCTCATCAATTCGATTTGGTTTAACAACAGATTGAGTAGTTAAACTATACAATGGTCAGGATATGTTGTGAAACACATGGCATTGTTTGGTAGGCCGGCAGCTGGATGGCTGCTGCTTTACATGCTGCAGAAGAGTTAAACCCCTACCTAAGTAACCCAGAGTCCCGTGATATAGATCCCTCATTGGAGCACTAATACAGTACCATAATTAAGCATAATTTAGAATAGGGTAATATTCACACCATAATGCAAAAGATATGACAATATATGTATGATAATAATAATATATGTAAATAAAATTTTTAGGGCAGCAACATATAGACCCTGTGTTTGCAATCAATTACATCTATTACCGCTAAAAAAAATCAATTACAAATGCTCCCTTACTATTTCAGGAGAGTTGTCTATTTATAGTTTTCAATTTTTAACAGTAGGGGGACATCTATAATTTTCAAGGGTAGTAGATGTAATTGATTACAAATACAGGGGGTCCAAGTGTAATTTGACCAATTCTCTATAGATTTTATCTATAACAATAAATAAATAAATTATATTTAAATAAATTAAATATGAATTTAATATATTTATATAAAACTAATATAAAATACATTAAATAAAATGAAATTATTAATAATAAATATTGAAATTAATAAATGATGATAATATACATATTATAATATAACATCTTTATGATATATGTTATACAATTTGAGATACTGATTCTTTAATACTCCAAACATGTCTATATTACCAGTTATGAGGAAAATGGAGTGTAATATGTCAACCCCCTATGAGATGTGTGAGGCATAGAAACCTGTATAACAGCAACATAAAGCATCAAGTAATGGCTTAAACGGCTTCCACGCCTCCGCATTACCCATCTCCTCAGACAGGGGCATTTTGTACCATCACCATCTCCATACCTGTAGCATCATTTAAAAGAAGAGATTTCTCATGGAATGAGTTCCATCGAACTCATGAGGGGAAACAATCACATTCGTAATGCATGATATGCAACCCTATAAATGCCAAACAAATACATTTATCCTTATGCTAGTCTCTAATTGCTATACCATGTATTAAGCACAGTACCAATCCTCTATAGGAGGGCCACACTCATCCATATCATTCACTCAATGATAGGGTGTTTGAGGCAAGGGTCACACTCTGTACCATGACCATGGTTTATGAGTCTCTTGGTCCCATATCACTCATCAACTTATCCACAAGTTTTAATTATCCTTTCCATCCTCTAAAAGTAAAATGCATGACCCTTTTTATAGGACTTGTGCATGCTAGGGATTTGCCTAGCCAAATGCAAGGTCTTCTCCTTGTAGTGCTATCCATGGTTAAGCAATACAATTCCTCAAGCACCCACTCCTGCTGGTTTAGTATCCTCCACAATTCTAAGAGTATTGATCCTCAAGACACCACTATCGTTGGCATGACATTAACGGAACACTAGTGAACTTGGTATCGCCTCACAGCTTTCCCTCTATCTTTGGGCACCCAACGATTCCACTAGTTGACAATATAGGTTATCAACCTCAGTACCCCCATTGATAGGGTGGTAGCACTTAGGGTTTGTCCTAACCAATGCATCTGTATGGATAAATGGATATATTATGATGTATGAACATGTGTAGATGCATGCATAGTTGGAGGCAATGGCCGTAGCCACGACCCCCTATATATCATTTGAATGTCATTTTTTAACCCCACATGTCATTTCCATTCAATGAACCATAAGACATAAGTTAAGTAAGTCAAAATGCATAAATGAACCACATCACAACCAGCCACTTGTATGCACCCCATGAATGCATGACCTACTATAATATAGCATTCAAACATGCAACAACATACAAGGGCCAGAAATTGTAAATTGGATGCATTCTCATTCCTAAAACTAGCATCCAAATTCCCCTTACCTTGCCTTAGTGTTTGGCTCAATGCAAATGATGTTCCACTTTCGGGTTCAAGAACTTTTCTCCTGTCCCAATCCCAAATTATAATGTACACATGTTAGTGGTCTTGTAGGGTAAGTTGTTCACCAATTACAGTTCCTATTTCTATCAGTATGCATAGCTAGTCGATGCTTTGAAAACTAGTCGGTCATTGCAACATAGACTAGCCTATCAATCACCTTTGTTGTTAGAAATCCAATTTGGATTTTGGGTTTTTTCTTCCACAATTCTATGAGTTTCCCAAAAAAGGTTCACCATTCCTACAACCTTTCTAGGGTACAATTTCCCTTATATTAGCTTCTAATCCAATTCCAGTATCTAAGATTCCATTTTGCACTTCCCTTGGGTGAAATCCCAGTTGGGCTTATTTACTGATGTAATCATAGTTTTAATACTTTAATAGACTCTCCTAGGTACAGAGAACATGCATTTGGTTTTAGATCTAGAAAACTCCCAATGTTTTCCCCAATTTCTGACATCAATTGATCGATTGCTAGGCCTAGTCAACCAATTTTAACATTTTACCATTCGAATTTGGTCTCTGCAGTATCATTTTTGGTTACTCCCATCTCATGCATGCCAAAGTACTCCGGGTATGGGCATCATCAAAGTCCACAATGCTGCTTCTCACGGACGAACTGTTGGTCATCATAAAATGTTTATCATGGTAATGAAGGTCTGCCTTTGGATGCCAATAGGTCTTTCCAGCCATTGGTTGTTCGATGTCCATGCTTTTTTCAGAATGATATGGTGAATGGAGAAGAATGTGGAGCACTGTTCACTGTTTAAAAGAAAAGCTAGCTTATTTTGGAGAAAATAGAGGAAGATAAGGAAACAAACGATGCTGTGTCTTGGCCTCCTGGGACAGAACTGAAATGGGTTTATATAGGCTGTGGGAAGAGGTGTTAAGAGAAGAAATAATCAACTATAGAAAAGTAAAAATTCATGAACAATATTAATAGTCCCTCTTGTTTCTCTGAGAACGCGTCTTTGAAAATCAACCCTTCATTTCTAAATAGAAATTGACGACTCCTTTTACCGCCAACTTCCAGTTCTAACTTCTCGCGTCACCTTGATTCCATCACAGGCTTGTGTTTGAGTTGTGGTAGAAATAATTTTTTTCTGAATCTGTGATGGCTGAATTCTGTAAAATAGAAAATGGAGTTCCCTATTTTACTTTTTCTCTTGATAGGTAAGTATCATCACAATAAACCCAGGCAAGATCAGCATGACTCATGTCATTGATAATTTAATCAATTCAATGGTATGATGTTAACCATTCAATCTCACTCTCACCCATTCTTCCTTCTCGGCTTAAACAACATTTGAAAAAATCGATGGAGAAACGAGAGGAAGCGGTCAATATTGATAAAGTCTGTCAGGTTGATTAAGGAACTCACATCACATGGGATTTTGTTGGAACACAGCTGACCTTCTTTTTCCTGTTCAACAAATTGGTTTTACGAAGTATATTAATTGTCCAATTCAAGTCTTGGTAATGATCGGGTCGTGCTTCAGTGCTGCGCATTAAATGCAGATGAACTGTTTGAGAAAGAGTCGACCCAGCCATAAATACCATTATTTACCCACCGAAGTGACCTAATTATCCTTACTAACCCACTTAATTCCCTTGCTGTATTATTTCACTCTACGTTTAACCCAAAAAGGAAAAGGTTTGGGCGATTCACCGACCTCCAAGCTGTATATCACACCGTCCGGTGAGGCTGCTGTCTCTTTGGCTATCTTTTCCAAATATAGTGTGAAGGCCCCTTCTCAATAGGTTTAGAATCACCGGAAACTGGACATCGTTCTACGATGGATTCCAGCTGTTAGCTTTGTCCCCGTCATTAGAGTAATAATGTAATGGTAATATTTATTTTACCTTAGATTTTTTATTTTTTTATTGCTTTCTACAATGATCCTATTGATTTTAATAAGGTAGTTTTTATATTTTGTCTACATAGGATTGGTAGGTTATATTATTATGTGGAGGTGATCGCTCCATTTTATGTTTCTATATCTTGTATCCTTCCACATAAATCTATCCGATCCATATCCACTCAATCTTAACATGGTATCAGCCTAAACAACATTGTCTTCCTCTATGATGGCTTATTCATCTCAGCCACCACCACAACTTTGATTGGTAACTGCTAGAATCGTGAGAGATATTTTACGTGGTTCAGTTGAGTTCAACCTACGTTCACAGGAGAGTTTTAGATGTTTTCAACTCTGTTTTAAGTTGTGTGCATGGCTTCTAATATATTGGTAGAGTCCTTGTTCATCAATGTTCTAGGAATCTTGTAGTTATGATCATATAGATTCCCTGAGTTACAATGTTTGGATTTACATGAAGATAAGAGTTTTAAATTACATAAAATATTAACCTGGGTTTTATAGAAACTGTAATCTTTATCAAACTTTTCTTTGAATTGGCTAGAGTCCTTGTGAGTACCATTTGTAGAGACCCTTTAGAGTGTAGTAGATGGAATTTGATCAAATTTTGAAATCTTAGAAGCAACCCTAGCCGCATAAGCTTGAAAAGGAGTGGCGGCTAGGGTTTCGTGTGATTTGTTAGAAATATCCCTAATACGCCCCCGCAAACTCAAGGGAGGTGAAATGACCTTGAAGTTGGCCAACAAGGTGGTGAAACATTGAGTAGAGAGCAGCTTCGTGAAGATGTCAACCAGTTGATCCTTGGTAGATAAGAAACAAACTAGATGATCTCATTTGGCAACCTTATCACGAACAAAGTGGAAGTCAATCTCCACACATTTGGTACGAGCATGGAAAATATGATTTGCAGTGAGGTAGGTTGCACAAATATACCAAAAGACTAGAGCATCACTTAGAAATACATGGAGCTCGTCGAGGAGAGATTGTAGCCAAGTGAGCTTCGCAGCAGCATTAGCGGAGCTTGCTATTCAGACTCCATACTGTGGCAAACAACAATGGATTGTTTTCAAGAACTCCAGGATACAATGTTGGGTCCTAAGAACAGCATAACCACTGGTAGATTTATGATTGTCAGGACAACTAGCCTCGTCAACATTAGAAAAGGGTGTTAATGTATATTAGAGAATTTGGTGATAACAATTCCATGAGATATGGTACCCTTTAAGTAACACAAAATCCTTTTGACAACAAACAAATGATCAAGAGTTGGACTTTGCATAAACTAACACACCTTGTTGACAGCAAACTAGATGTCAGATCGAGTCATGGTAGCATACTAAAGTGCCCCCACAATACTTCTGTACAAGGTAAGATTGGCCATGAGCTCCCTGAAAACTTACTCAACTGGGTAGAAGGAGAAAGAGGGTTGGTAACAAGCTTGCAATCACCCATGTTGGCTCTATGAAGAAGATTAGTAATGTACTACTGTTGACAAAGATGAAGACTATTAGAGAATGGAGACACAGACATTCCAAGAAAATAATGTAAGGGTCAAAGATCTTTGATAGCAAACACAGAGGCAATAGCAGTCATAATTTAGAAAGTAACAACTCAGAACTTCCAGTAATAATGATGTCATCCATATAGATTAAAATATAAAGTGTAGCATAAATGCCATGATAAATGAAAAGAGAAGTGTCAGTTTTAGATCCCACAAAGCCAAATTTCAATAAAAAGGAACTAAGGCAGTCAAACCAAGCGCGAGGGTCATGTTTGAGGCCATAGAGAGATCTGTGAAGACGACAAACATAACCAGGATGAAGAGCGTCAGCAAACCCTGGTGGTTGTTTGATGTAAACTGTGAAATCCAGCCCTATCCTTACCTTGACCCGAAACCCTTGATGTTTGTAGGTCCGAAGACCCGAAGCGATGGTAGAAGACACTTGTGGACCCTATTGGTTGATGATTTAGTGTTGGAGTCCGAGCCCATGGACATTGACGATGATGCCCCTTACTTGAGTACATTGTCAGTGTTAAGTAAAAATCTGTGCATCAAAGACGGGTGAACTAGTTGAAGTACCTAATGAACTCCCGTGCACGATTCGAAGGTATTTCCCGAAACTAGACTTCTTGATTGACTTGTAGAAGAAAACCCCACTCAATTTGACCACGTATAGCCCTTTGAATCCCTGTCCGAAGTTGCTGAACTATTGCATGATTTTTTTTCCTACTGAACTATGCTTGGTCTATCCTATTGACCAAGGAGCATCGACCAAGGCTGCCCAGATTCGAGTAAATGATTCCTTTGGAATATTCCACACCTTATTTATGTTAGCCTCGTGTTTTGCATCCTATTCTAATCATTGCAACACCTGAGAATGTGGAGAAGGTTCCCCAAAGCTCCTCCTTGATATTGGTGAAGGATATTCTACTCTAATCATTGCAAATCACTCTCTCTTGCCTCCATTATCAACTCCTAATGTATGACTCTCTCTGTGAAATCCCCCAGATTTCTACCCCTTTAACCCGTGGTTTTAAGACCGAGAACCTGGGCCTTGATTCGGCGACAATTGTGGACCATTCAATTCGAGCCCGAAGGATTGGAAATTAAACAAATGTTGGTAGATGACCCTTATAATGACTCAAAACTCTCCTAAAGTTTAAGTGAAGAGAGAAGATTAGTCTCGATAGTGTAAAAAGGGTAATTTTGGAATATCTGTAGATCAGTGATGGAGAATCCGATTGACATAAATAAGATATCAAATCGAAAATCGTCGAAAGACCTTTCCAACGAGCCAAAGATCATCAAAATCGGAGTTCGTTTGGGGGTCCAACCATGATCCAGAAGTTTGAGCCGTTTAGGTGAACCAACCCCCACCTTATTTTCTATTTAGGGGCAAAATTGGAAATTCGGATTTTTAAACCCTATTTATGTTTTATCTCATCCGTAAACGCATTTTTGGAGGCTAGAAAGAGGCGGAAGCTTTGGAGAAAAGGAGAAACGAAAGAGAGGAGCGATTTCCATTCTTCCGAAGGTGTCTGTGATCCAAATCTTTGCAAAATCATTACGAAAGGTTAGTTTTCTTTAATGCTTCTCTTACTCACAATTTTGTGAGTATTCTCTCTCCTTTCCTTTTGAGGAATCTTGAAAGGGAAGGTTGTTAGGCATCTTGGTTGCTTTCCTTTATTGTTTTAATGTCCCTTCCTAATTTGTGGGAGTGATATCTTTTCTCTTCTATTGAGGGATCTGTGAAAGGGAATAATGATAGGTACCCTAGATGCTTATATTTTCTTATATTAATGTTTCCCTTGAGTTTGGGAGTATTGGTTTATCTCCTTGCAAAAGATTTTAGAATTTGATTCTCTAGGTCACCCACGGATGATTTATGAGAGCCAAATTTGGGGCATTTTGATTTTGGTCAAATTTAATAAAATTGAAGGTAACCGTAGGATCCTTTTGTTTCCAATTAGATTTTCCCAAAGTTTTGCTTCATTATAAACTTCGAGTTGGTGGCAAATTAGTGACCATTCACTAGTGAGGTTGAGAACTACCCATTTTTTTACCTAGTTTTCATATTTGGGTTTTCATGGGAAGATTTTAGGATATCATTTGAAACCCAAATTGGCTCTAATTTGTGATAATTATTTCTTTTGCATAAATAGGTTAATATATCTTTAATCACTAATTTGTGGGAGTGGATTCTTGGATTTGGAGGAAGAACAAAGTAAAAGGTGAGGAATATACTTAACTTTATATTACATGTGTAATGATGTTAGTTACTTTTCATTATTGATATCTTGTATTGCTTTAGTATTATTTTGTGGTTATTTTATGTCTTTTGTTAAATATGAATTGCTATACTCTATGTTTATTATTACTTCTGATGTTGTTCCTTGCTTTGAAATCTATTATTGTTGTTATGAAATGGAATGTGATTGTATGAGAGGATAAATATTATTATTTCTTCTACCTTGTATTTTCTACTAGGGTTGTGGGTTCACCCATTGCCCTAGTGATATTATATGATTGTTTATATTGTGGTTGGGAATGGGGAATGCCCTTTGGGCATTTCTGCCATAGGATACCAAAGGAGGCGGTATGGGACGCATTCCTATGGTGCCCTTGGCTCTTTCCCGATTACCGATTTACATATTTAGGGCATGTCTAGAAGTGTTTGGTTAGGTGACCTCATGAGTATTACTACCCTTTCGGCAGGGGTATTGAAGCCGGTTAACCCGTGATGTTAGTGGTCGGGTCCCGTATGTCAAGCGAGGCCCACTATCATCATAGAGAGGTAGGGTTGCATATAGTAGATAAGGGCTCATGGACACTCAAGACCGGTGAAATGACCCCTGAGAGGACATGGAGATCATCCTGTCCATTATATGTGGATGACCACTGGGTTAATGAATGGGGTCCAACAGATGCCTCCATTGAGGATTCCATTCATAGGTGGGAAGGTATTGAACCAACAGAGCACTAGGCGTGAGGGGAAATATCCGGATCATATGTAGTACGAGACCATATGACTTTGCATTGGGCCTAAGATTATCCTTGACACGCGCCAGATCTTATACCAATGGTGATGTGAGAGAGTGGTGACCTAATCCCCGACCATGGCTTGACAAGACTTTACACAACAACCGCGGAGAACCCAACAGACGTGCATCAGAGCCGTGAGGGAAGAGTGATGAGACCGCCCAAAGAAGACTGGTGTATGACTTAATGCGTGTCTACCATAGAGACTTCATGATAGAGTTAGGAGCATAATCATTCACATATCATATCATTGTCATTAATTACATTATTGATATTCATGTTATATGTGTGGTGTGAAATCTTGAGAATGAATGTGTGATATGATGTTGAGTTGACCTCACTGAGTTCTGTTGAACTCATTCCTTTTATATGTCTTTTTTCTATTAGATGAGGACTTCTTCCAAATGGAGGATTCGTTGCTAGTATATCTTCTTAAAGGAGTGACCGAAGAAGAAGTGGACGCACATGGAGCTTCATGCAAGTGTTAAGACTATTCTTTTGGGTGGGATTCCATCAGAGAACTAGTCTAGTTTAGTTTTTCGCTGCGTTGAAAATTACTCTCTTTTCTTTTCAAAACTCTGATGTTATATTTTTATTTTGAAGTAATGGATGACTGTAACCATTATTTCTATTTTGATAATTTATTACTTGAACTTGATTTATTCTTGTCCATTTAATTATGCTATATCATGTTTTGTATGGATTTGTCACTGAACCTAGATCTTGCGGTGTATCACCCCCACGGGCATTCGGGTATGACCGGATCCGGCTGGGTGGGGTGTGACACTCTCTCTTTCTCTCTATCCTACTCACTCCTCTTCTTCTTCTTACTGTTGAGACCATGGCCAAGGTGCTACAACCTTGCAAATACCTTGTCATGAGTGTCTCCTCCCATTTACAGTGATTTCCCTTCATTCTTGCTATACCTCACTTTCATTTTGATCATTGCATATGCCTTACCATGATTCCTTGCTTAGAAACTTGATTTCTTGTCCTAAACGGAAATGTGGAGTATGATTAGTCTAATTAATATCTTGCAAATGATTGTAATCTTGTTCTAACACATTCCCCAATTAATTCCTTAGCTTCCCTTTCAATTACATCGATTTCTCATTTATGCTATGATTCTTGTCTCTAGAACTTAGTATTCCAATTTGGGGCTTTCTAATTAAACCATTAGATGATGTAAATTACTTGCTTAGATGTGTTCTTATATTGTTATTAATCATCCCTCCAAGTTTCGGATCGATCGGAGCCCCGAAAGACCGATTTCGGACCAAATCACCAAAATACACTATGCAGCCCCGAGACTGTCCTTGGTTGATCCTGCTTGGTCGATCCCATCAACCAAGGAGCATCGACCAAGCATGCTGCTGAACTGTGTTCCTCACCGTTTTGACCTTCAATTTTCCCGATTTCTTCTCTAATCTTTCATTTATGTTTGTCAAGGGTCTTAATACCATCATTGGATCATTCTTTTGTGACTTTTGGATCATCATCATCATCATCACAGCTTAAGGTAAGGATGGTTATCGCCATATAACATAGACTGTATGACTTTTACACTGTTGTTGGCAACTTAGTAGGCTTAGTTTATTAGTTGATTCTAGACATCATATGACTACTGTAGTTACCTTATGATTGTAGCACCATGCTTAATTACTTTGTTTATCATGTCTATTTATTCTTGTCATTTACTTATACACTTGATCATGTGATGTTATGACATATCTTTCAATATGATGATGTATCGTTGATATATGATATGATGGAAATAAGCATGTAATTGCTTAGGTATAAATTGGGATTTGGGAGTGTCCTATTGACACTTCTGTCCTTGGACATCGGAGGGAATAGTATGGGATGTTCTACGAAGATGCCCATCGACGCTTTCCCGGATTATTGGATGACATACATAGGACTTGTCTAGTAGTGTGGCTAGGATGTCCTTGTCGTGTCAGACCCGAATCCAAAGGGTATTGAGACCGAATGACCCGTGATAGCAGTGGGGATTTGTGGGCACTCAAGACATGTGAAATGATCCATAAGAGGTATTGAATCACATTGTGGGAGCCATTTATTGGTAGGATTGCAAATAGCTAGACTTGGGCTCACGGGCACTCAAGACCAATGAAATGATCTGTGAGGGGACATGAGAGCTTCCCATCTACTATTTGTGGATGACCAATAGGGTTGATGAGTCCGGTGAGTATATCCATGACTCTAGTGTGAAGGATACCGGAAAAGATCCCAAGATATCTTAAATGGTTGAGGAGGAATGGAAGTATTCGGATTTGAGTGGACATGACTGAGTAGATGACTTGCATTGGGCTAGGCTTTGCTGTGACATGCCCCAATACTTATACCAATGGTGATGTGAGAGAGTGGTGACCAAATCCCCAGCCAAGGAATGTCTGAGAGGGATGCAGGACCCATTACCAACCGGCTACCCAAGATAACTTAAATGGTTGAGGGAACCCAAGATATCTTAAATGGCTGAGGGTGTGTGTGTGACCTACCCAAAGAAGTATGGTGCTATGACTTAAAGCATATCTACTATAGAGACTAGCATTCATAGAGTTAGAATCATATTTGCAGCATATGTTTCATATCATCTGCATCATGTTATGACTTGTATCATGTGACTTATGTATTATGGAATAACTTGTCTTGCTGAGTTCTTTTGAACTCATTCCTTTTTGTACAATTGTTTTGTTAGATCTCCCTGCAGGTTTTTGAAGAACCTGATGGCTCCTTTATCGAGGCGGATCAGGATTCCACATACTACACTAAAGGTCTTGGCTATTACGAAGATTATAGTGAAGGTCCCGCGGGTGATTTCTCTTCGTACCAGGATTAGCCCGACCCTGGTGTGGAAAAGGCCATGTCTAGTGGACTATGTCTACACATATGAAGATGTCTTATATAAGACTGAGGAAACCCTAGTCTAGGCCTTTTTCTCTATTACTTTTGGAACTTGGATATGTAATTAACTTTCACTGATTTATTCTTTTAGATGTTGGATTGTAACTTAATTTGATTTCTTACTACTTTTCCACTGCCACTGAGGGAGTGACTTCCGCTCACTCTCTCTTTCTTTATGATCACACTTATACATTTGGTATCATCTTATTCTGCACTCTGATTATCTGTTCGTATCTTATTCATGATATCTTTTATTATTTGCTTTTACCTTGATTATTATCGTTCATGATTGTGTTATTGCATATGTGGGAAGGCATGGTCCCTCGATGCTTGATCCTTGGACTGTGGATC
Source organism: Hakea prostrata (assembly GCF_041222555.1). Lineage (NCBI taxonomy): Eukaryota > Viridiplantae > Streptophyta > Magnoliopsida > Proteales > Proteaceae > Hakea > Hakea prostrata. Next base: position 33,220,120 of record NC_142609.1, read on the forward strand.
ACATACCCGGGTATGCCAGGTAGGGTACCGGTTTGGTGGATGTGACATAAACTGTTTCATTAAGGAAGCCATGCAAAAAGGCATTTTGGATGACTAGTTGGCGAATAGGCCAAGAAAGGGAGATAGCAAGAGATAGAACTAGTTAGGGCTACAACTGGGCCGGGCTGGGCCAGGCTTTTGCAATCCCTAGCCCAGCCCTATATGGTATAATTAGAGCCCATTCCCGCCCTGGCCCTAGTTCAGGGCCAATGATTATTGTCCCTGGCCCTAAGCCCTACAGGGCCAAGCCAAGCCCATTCCCGCCCTAAATGGCCCTAATTGGGCCGGGTCGGGATGGGTTGGCCTTGATTGGCCCTAATTAGCCCTGATTGACCCTGACCCTGATTGGCCCTATCCCTGGCCCTAATTGGCCCTGATTAGCCCTGTCCCTGTCCCTGTATTTGGCCCTGATTGGCCCAGGCCCTAATTGGCCTTGTCCCTAGCTTTAATTGGCCATATCTTTGGTCGTAAATATCAAATGTAAGACAGGTAGTAAATAAAATACATATTAAAGTAATTAAATTCTTAAATTCCAAACTCAGATCTGGAAAATAAAATAACAAATAATCCAAAACTTATACTCAATATTTATTTAACTATTTATACCCATTTAGATTTTAGAGAAATAGAGAAATCCAAATTTCTAGGGTTTTTTAATTTTCTATTTGATGAAAATTATGGTTATTAAGCTCGAAGAGAAAAAGAAAAAGATTTATCTCAATTCTCAATTAATTTCTAACTTCTAAGACAATGGTCAAACTTCATTCCAAATTTTCAATTTTGTCTTTCCCGCAAGTTAGGAATGGGCTTTACCAGATACACTTGGGCGAATTTTCTCCATAGGATTTCTTTGGTGGACGAGCTTCTGTCTCCCAATGGAACTCCAGACTTGGACATCCTACTTTTAAATTAGTCCATAGCATTGTTTCTAAATTTCAATTACTAGTTACTTTTGAGAAAGTTCAGTTTTTGTGTGATGCTTGTCAGAAGGGAAAGAGTCATAAACTCCCCTTCTTCTCTTCTAATTTAGTTTTTAAAGCACCTTTGGATTTGATATACTCGGATATGTGCGGGCCATCTCCAATTACTTCTATTGATGGTTTTCGATATTATGTAATTTTTTGGATGCCTTTAGTAAGCACAATTGGCTTTATCCAATGCATTTGAAGTTTGAAGTTGTTGGGATTCTTCAGAAGTTTAAGTTACTTGTTGAAAATTTATTTTCTCAACAGATTAAAAGATTTAAAAGTGATTGAGGTGGAGAATATCGCCCTGTCTCTCGCCTTCCTTGTCTCCATATACATGAGCAAAATGGGGTTGTCGACTGCCACCATCAACGTATTGTTGAAACTAGTCTTACCTTATTAGCTTACTCCTCCTACCCTAGAAAATTTTGGAATTATGCTTCTGAAATTGTAGTATTTCTTATCAATAGGATTCCTACATTGTTTTGGGAAATGTTTCACCCCACTACAAACTCTTTAAAGTCCATCTTGATTATACCTCCTTAGGAGTTTTTGGTTGTACCTGTAATCCTTGCCTTCACACATAAACTAGAGCTTTGCTCTAGTATCCATTTATTTTTTGGGTAGAGTCCTCACCATTGTGATTATCGTCATTTTAATCGTCAGATAGGTAAACTCTTTATTTCCTAACATGTTATTTTTTATGAAAAGCAATTTCCCTCTCACCATCAACCACCCACTGAGGTTACCCATCAATGTCAAGCACCTTTTACCTCTCTCATGGGTCCTCCTCCTATGTTCCCTAACTCATCCACCTCCACCACCTTCAGTCCCACCACCCTCATCCCCACCCCGGGCAAAATCCCCATCCCTTGAGCTCCATGTCTCCCCTCCCTCTCTCACACCCAAATCCTCCCCTATGCCCCAAGACTCCACCTCATCCTTATCCTCTCCTTCTTTGGATCTCATCATTGATCTCCCTTACAATCCTCACCCTCCATCTCCTTCCTCACCTCCTCTAAACTCTTCTCTTAATATTCACCCCATGGTTACACGCTCTAAAGCCCAACTTCTCCCTAGAGCCCTTCTTACATCTACCTCTGATGAAAGCCAGCTTGAGCCTACCTCTTTCACTATTGCTAACAAATACCCTCACTGGAGAACGGCTATGGATGATGAATTTAATGCCCTCTTAAAGAATGACACTTGGGCTCTTGTTCCTCCTCCTCCTCAAACTAATGTTATTGGTTACAAGTGGGTGTTTCAAATTAAAGGAATGTTGATGATTCAATTGAACGATACAAAGCACAATTGGTGTCTAAAGGGTTCAATCAATAGGAAGGTCTTGACTACAACGAAACTTTTAATCTTGTTGTCAAACCCACTACAATCAAACTAGTTCTAGGGGTGCAAGTTAAGCCCTGGTGGCCCTGACCCGCCCTAAGCCCGAATAGGGCTTGGGCTAAAGATTTTGGCCCTAAGGGCGGGTTAGGGCCAAAATAGAGCAGTTTTAGCTACTTGCTCATCCAAATTCTCGATCTCCATAGTGACCTTGTTGAATCTTTTTAGGTACTACCGAATTGACTCATTCTTCCCTTGCTTTATGGTGAACAAAGTCTCATCTGTCTTCTTGATCTGAATTCCACTCTAGAAACGACCGATAAATTTTCGTGTCAATTCTTCAAAATCAACAATTCTTCCCGAAGGAAGATTTGAGAACCATTTCTATGTGGCCCCCGTCAAAGAGGAACCAAACACTCTACAAAGGATATCATCAGAATTACTAGCCACGGCCATAGTATGCTGGTAATAACTTATGTGGGCGATGGGGTCTCCCGAACTGTCGAACGAAGAGAAAGTTGGGAGCCGGAAATTGTGAGGAAACTCAAATCCAGCTATAGCCTCAAGGAATGGGGTCTTTCTGATGATCGAATAGATGTCATCAATCATCCTCCCTCGAGAAAGCTGTCCTAGCCTCTGATTGATATCAACAAGCTCATGACCAATGTGGACCGAACGTCCACCATTGATCCGAATGTTTTCCCGTCCCAAACGTTTAGAGGTTGGGGAATGAGTGCATACTCCTCGACCCGACTTGGTTACTGACCGGGTTCGGCTCGCTTGCGGTAGTTCATGCCGATCGCCCCTTCTGGGTAAATCCCCAGTTTTCAATTCTCTACTTCGCCCTCGAGAATCCCCCCGCAAGTTCAGGCCATAATTTTGGCCTCCCTACGGTTGCCTATCTCCTTGTGGGGAATCCCCTCGCAGTGGCGGTATAAGTGTCTCTACTTCTCCCGCACACCTTCTAGCCTTCTGTTGGTCAGGAGCCTGGGGAGCCACCTATCTGACCAGCGTACGAAGTGTCTGGTTCATCTCCAAAAACTGGAGTTGCATTTGATCCAATTGCTGTTGGAGAGGATTTGGGGGATTCAAACATTCATTACCGCCCAATCCTCCATCTTCTCGTACTACACGAGCACGACTTCCTTCAGGGATATCTTCTGGAGTGTTCCCTTCTGAAAGTCGAATGCTAGACTCTCGCTGAGCCGCCGCAGCTGCTGCTGGTGACTTGGTAACCATGACTTTCTGAAGCGTTTCCCACGGACGGCGCCAAATGATGCCTCCAAAATCTACCCAGCCCTTAGATCACTGATGAATGACCTGCAAAACAATCGTCAAATGTGGCCTGACCGTGGGGGTCAAGAGTTCACCTCCGAAGGCTAAGTCAGTTAATGAACTAATCACAAAGGCTCTGGCTAATCGCAGAGCTAAAGTATGAATACGATTACCGGGAATATGATTCAGTTACCTTCTTCGTACGTAGGTTATGACTTATATAGTGTGTACCTTCTATTTCTGTCCGTTGAACTCGTTCGAGGCTTCATCTGGTGACTCTCAGATCTCGACTGTTAGACCCATTAGTGGGGTGATAGACAACTTCCCTTGATCACACGATCTTTTG